>NC_054057.1:86715797-86866192 GCF_017639655.2 Falco naumanni | reverse complement strand
GCCTGGATTGTTATTACCACCTGTAGAACTTTCAAATCCAGGGGGTGAATGTTGCCTGTCTCACCAGCCGGCCCCAGGGTGTGTTGGAGCAGTGGGTTTGTTTTAGCCTTCTCAGCCGGTGGCATCACAAGATCAGGGACAGTCATCGGAGCTGACACGGGAGAGGTGAGAGCTGGAGCGAGACAAATCTGCTCAGTAATCCTTACTGTTTAACCGAGAAAATCTGTCCTGTCCTGTAGGGAAGAAGAAGACAGAGACGTTGCAGCAGCAGTCAGGGCGTCTGTAGCAGCTAAACGGCAAGAAGAGAAAAAACGGGTAGAAGACAAAGAGGAGAGCAGCAGTAGAGGTAAAAAGGACGACTTGAGGGATTCTGAAGTGCTCAGCTCCAAACGTGTGCCAAAGTCTTCAAATGATACTGCAGGTTAGTGTTGAGCGCGTTCTGCAGCTGCAGGGAGGCAGTGTGGGGCTGGAGATCAGCCTGGCGAAAGAGGGAGTCGTCAGGCGTTGTTCTCGGAATCTGGTGGACATGGATAGGGCTGCACGGAATCTCAGTCCAGCAACAGGGATTTTCAGTGAAATGTGGGCTGGGGTTCCTGCAGCAGGTTATACTTGAAATGGAGCTGGGTAGAAATATCAAATGCAATTAATATATGACAGTATGTGTGATGTTCCATCCGAGTCAATATAATCTAAGAATGGGCCATTTCCTACTCTAACGTGCAAGAACTGATTTATTGGGATGCTCTAGCTGAATTTCCCCTTTTTTTGAGAACATTTCCAGTAAGATGAAAGCAAACCTTTAACTGTTTTGACCCAGGTCCAATTTGGGTCAAATAAATATGACTTACTGTGTTTAACATTACCGTTGCTCCAAATCCATTTTCCACTGTTTTAATTGCTCCTGCAACAGGATTTCCACTTAAAGATCATATGCTTTCATGATGAACCAAGAGCTGCTGAGAGCTCTGCTTAATGGTACAGTTCACTTGGGGGTGACAGGCAAGGTTATCTCCCCCAGCTTTTGCTGCATGTATGTCAAAGCTGTTAGCAATCTGTCCCTGAACTCCTGCAGTCCACAGCGCAGGATTTGGATTTTAGGGCACATCTACACTGGGAATAAGTTAAGTTCTGATGTAAACCGACTGCAGAACTAATTGCAGAGCAGCTTGGGCATCTGCGCAGCAGAGGTGTGATGGACTGCTCGGAGGAGCAGCTTTCCAAACGAAGCAGCATTAGCATACGTCAGTTGTGGAGCGCTGAGGCTCTGATGAGCATCCTGACCCTGGGCAGGCTGTGGAGGGCTAACCTGGTATAAGCATGGAGCAGATTGCTGGGGGTATTGGCATCTCAGTCTCTAAAGGGTTCCCTCACAAAGTACTTCTCAACCAATGTTTTGCTCGTGTTAATTGTCATGAATTTCCTGTATGCTGCAGCCAGTATACGATGACATAATGGTGAAAGCAGTAGTGGAAGGAAATAGCGATGCATGGATTTAAATTGTTCTTTTGGAATGTCACACTTAATGACGTCATCAGCTGCTGAAAATAGGACTTGTTAATGCTGCTGTCATGTTCAGTGATAGCTTCTACCCTGAAATAAATGGATTTTAGTTGAAAACATTTCTTTGCTCTTTTTGTCAATATTCCAAAAGAAGCAGCTGCTAATGGTGCTTTAAGCCAAGATGACTTTCCAGCAATTGGTTCAGCAGCAGGACCTCTACAAGGGTAAGTTTGTGCAAGGCTGCCGCGATGAGAAAGCAGATTTAGAAACTTAGGTTCTGCATGTCTGGAGAAAATAATTTTACACATCACTTAAGCTATAAATGCTTCCCCCCTGCCCTGGTCCCCTTCTGCCTCGAGCTGTTTCTGTGCTGGTCACCTGCATGAACAGCATCGGTTGTTGCTTCAGTTCATGGCTTGATCTTTTGGTGGTGCAATTTCAGGGGAATTCTCAACATTTTGTGTTCCAGCCACCTTAACTCGATAGCTTATCTTGAAGAAGCTGTATGCTGAGAGTTTTAAAATTCATCATCTCCTGAAATTGGTGATGATTAGAATAGCGTCTTTGCAGGCTGTGGCAGCTCAAATGTGCCTGTGTGTCCAGCTCTGGTCGAGGTGAGATGTGCTGAGGCAGTGTGGATACCTCAGCAAGGCTAGTGTGACTTCTTTGAGGGTACTGATCTAGACGCGCTTTATAAGCTTGAATACATTTGCTTCCTGTTAACAGTGGGTCAGTTGTGCCACCCGAAGGGATAGTTTGAGGAAGAATGCAAACGGGTGCAGAGCTTGTTCTGCCTGTTGGAGTTGTGCTGCCTCTGCAGCACTGGTATAATGGGATGTACTTTTCCTTTCTTACAGCTCTGCCCAGCTAGCAGTGGTTAAGCTTAAAGAAGAAGATTTCCCAAGCTTGTCATCCTCTGCAGCACCCACCATCTCTTCTGGGATGTCTTTGACGTACACAGCGACTGCAAAGAAAACAGCCTTCCAAGAGGAGGATTTTCCAGCTCTGGTGTCCAAAATGAGGCCTAACAATAAAACAGTAACTAACATTACATCTGCATGGAACAATGGTTCCAGCAAAAATGTGGTCAAAGCCATTAGCAACCCCTGTGTAAACCAGATAGCCAAAAAGCCACCCTCCTTGACTAGCACTAAAGGAAATAAGAAGAGCAATAAACTCTCTCATTCAGACGATGAAGACAGCGGTAGTGGCTTGACAACCCAGGAGATCAGAAATGCACCGACGATGTTTGATGTGTCGTCCTTGCTGGCAGCTTCTACCTCACAAACTTTTACGAAAGTGAGCAAGAAAAAGAAGATGGGGGTTGAGAAGCAGAGACCGTCATCCCCACGCCTGTTACAAGAGACATCGTTCCCCAGGTCATCGACTGAAAAGCTGCCAGAAGCAGAGCAGACATCAAATGCATCCTCTGCTCTTCACGCCCCTGACAGATCCGCAGCTGTCATGAATGGTCATTCGGAAAAATCATTAGCAATCTGTAGTACACCCAAAGAGCCCCCTGGCCTTAAAAAGCCCACAGTGACTAACAAATGCCCTTTACCTCAGGAAGACTTCCCAGCTCTTGGGAGCTCAGGATCAGCTAGAATGCCCCCGCCACCAGGTAGGCGCTGCAGGGCATGGCCAGCTTTGCTGGGAGGTAGCTTAGAGAAGTGTGGCACGGAGATGAGATGTGTAAATGGCTCCTTCTGGCTGTTACATGAGTAGCAGTTCTGCCACCATGTTCTAGGTTAGGCTTTGAAGTTGAAAAAGGTAGTTAGGGTGAGGTAGGTGGGCTTGAATGTCCTCTGTAAATCCTGGCTGAAGCGGTGGCTGTGTTGGGATACCTCTGCTCCATGCAGCTGCAGGTCTCTGCCTTCTGAGGGTGGCTCACATGAGCAGCTGATATTTACCTTTTGCTGCTTTTCTGATGAGTCACTGCCGACACAAATATGTGCTTTAAGATCTAGTTAGGAAGACCCTGCAGGCAAAGGGAATCTCTAGCTGCAACCTGTGCCTGCTGGGACTTGTCGGTTGGCTCGCTTGGTCATTTCCCTTCTGTGTTTGCACAGATTTAACGCCCTTGCTTTTAGCAGTGCCGTAATCTTGTAAAACTGGAGTAACATAGCAACAAACTGTGACTTACAGTGGCTTTAATGAAAGTCTGTACCGCATCAGGAGATGCTTGCGTAGCTGTTCCGTTCTGTGCTGCTCTGCAGATACTGCTAGGTGGAGTATGCTAGAATGTGCGATGTCTAGTGGTGTTGTGACTTCTGGAGCGATTTCTGTTTGCTTTAATAATGTAAAAGTGTGGTTTTCATCATGAGTGGGTTTTTAAAACACAGTTTTCTATTGAAAAAGTAAGTTAATAATTAAAGCACTTTCTCTGTAGAGTAACATCAGCCGCTATGAAGTGCTTCTTGATCTGACTGCTAAGGCAATAGATTCTACCTTTCTAATTTTTGGGTTTTTTTCCAATATAGTGATGTCTGTGCTGCTGACTCCTACTTCTTAGTGCTTCTGGAGAGTACGTCAGACCACTAGCGTTAATTTTAGAGAGTGGTATGTGGGTGCCACAGATACATGCTCTAACTTCCTGGCCCGTTCTCTGCTTCCATTTAGGCTTTAACACTGTGGTGCTATTAAAGAGTCCTCCGCCACCTCCAGGACTGTCGGTGCCTGTTAGTAAACCCCCTCCAGGTTTTGCTGTTATTCCATCCACCAATATCTCTGAACCTGTCACTACATCTTTGAAAGAGTAAGTAAAATCCTTTGAATTAAGAGTTACTTTACATCGCGGTTATGTCATACGGGCTTCAAACAACACATGAAATACTCAGAGGATTATTCTAAACAGGTGCTGCCGCAGAGGCCAGCCACTTGATGGTTGCCGTTGGGGAGTTGGCTCCCTGGCTGTTGTGGGCTGGATTCAGGCGAGCTGTGTAAAAAGCACAAGTGTTGTGTGAATACAAGGCCGAGGAAATGAAAACCTGCGTACTGTGGCAACTCAGACTTTTGTCTTTTCTAGATTTATTTGAAAATCTGGAGCTTCAACATACTCCTTAACCTTTCCATTGATTCTGAGTCCCAGAAGCAAGGTGTTGAACTGTGTTTTCCTTGGTGACCTCTAAATGCCTTCACTGGTCTGATCTTTCCAGCAGTTGGTCTCTGGCCAGGGCCCTTCTGGGCTGAGAGATGACTGTACGGGAAAAGGGGAGGGGAAAATTTGTGTAAGTTTAATACAGACATCTATATTAGTCAGGTGCGGTCTTTGTTGCTCATGTCTTGGTTTTTTTTTTCTTTCCTGACACTAGCTTACAAAACAGCTAGTCAAGACTATGTTAGGCTTGTGTTTTAAATATTCTGTCTAGGTAAAGCTGGAATACAATAGAGTAATCCCACAGGACATTTTTCATCATCCTGTCAAGATTGCTGTGTGCTACTTACAGTAATTGCATGTGTAGTTGGGTGGAGAAAGGGAGCGCATCCTGTAGAAGAGAATAGCCATGTAGGATGTATCCCGCAGCGTCTTTGTACAGCACAAACCAATGTCAGAGGCATTTTTGGTCTTTTCAATGCAGGCCAAAATCCCGTCACGGATCGTACTTGATACCTGAAAACTTTCAGCAAAGGAACATTCAGCTAATACAATCCATTAAAGAATTCCTTCAAAGCGATGAGTCCAAGTTCAATAAATTTAAAACTCATTCTGGGCAATTCAGACAGGTGAGTGGGCAAGAACCTTTGGGTTCCCAAAACCGTCCTCTCCTGGAGAAAGTGAGTCCCGGTGGGATTTTTCCACTCCCCCACCCCACCCCCTCTAACTATTCCAATTCTCTTTTCACTGAAGGGTCTGATTTCTGCAGCACAGTATTATAAAAGTTGCCGAGAACTGCTTGGAGATAACTTCAAGAAAATTTTTAACGAGTTGTTGGTGTTGTTGCCGGACACAGTTAAGCAACAAGAACTGCTTTCTGCTCACAATGATTTCAGAATCAAAGAAAAACAAAGCTCAAACAAACCCAAAAAGAACAAAAAGAATGTTTGGCAGATGGACTCCAACTCTGATCTCGACTGCTATATCTGCCCAACGTGTAAGCAAGTACTAACTCAGCAGGACGTTGTCACCCATAAAGCTTTGCATATTGAGGATGAGGAGTTCCCTTCCTTACAAGCAATCAGCAGAATCATCAGTTAGCTTTCCTGAAAACCAATAAACCAGTTTCTGTCTATGAATATGCACTTTTTGGAATGAGGTTTGGCAGTGTAGTGTGTCTGAGAGCCGGTGCCAGTTGAATAGTCATATGCAGGTGATGTAGAGAGCCCTCTCAGTGCTGTTCATAAATACCGTGCAAAGGGATCGCTGGACTGCGCCGTAGCTAATTAACATCCAAAGTCTGAGCTTCCGAAATGCCTGAGTAGAATTAGGCTGAAATCGCAGGGTGGGCGGGCAGGGGGCCACCTTTCTCCTGTAACATGCAATAGCTGAGAAAATACTTTCTGATCTGATGACTGACAGGGGACACAATAGGGGAATAAGCATCTGGTTTGGGGTTTTTCTTTCTTTTTTTGGGGGGTGGGGGAAGATTATGAATCACTGAAATGAATGGAAGCAAAAGTGGCTTCCTTTATAATCTGATACTTTTTTTTTGTGCTATTTCTGAGGCCACAAAGATCATGGTAGTCAGGGGTACGAAAGTGCAGGAAAGGAAAAGATGCTACTGGCTGGTGAGTCAGACCGTTACTGCGTGTCTGTAAACACTGGGCTGCTCACACAGCAAAGAATATTCCTGTCTGAAAACAAAATTAATTCTCCTACTTGAAGAATTGGACTGATCTGTGCAGTTACTGGAACGTGAGATTTAAACTTGCCTCTGACCTTTTATGTAACATGTTCTTTAAAGAAACTTATTTTGTAGCACTGCATGTAGAATAATAACATTAAGGCTTTACTTTCCGTAAAGCACATTTCACAGTAATTTTATTTAATGACTGCCATGTTTCTAATTTCTTGGATGTACTAATGGTGGTAGCTCCAAACAACAGCATATTTGGGACATTAAATGCTGCTGATCACTGATGATGTTTATCTGCAGTGCCTTTAAGTGCATTTATCTGTTTACAGTGGTCTGCACTAACAAGGATAACTTGTTCAGACTGTACGGAGTGATGCCTCCTGTACCTCCCTTGGTAATACCGGTTTGAAGTAGCTTTGCGTTGTGTTGCTTGGCATCTTGGAATTCCACCCCTCGGAGACACGAGGGGAATCCGTTCATCGGTTGAAGTAACTCCTCCAGCAGCAGCTGTGACGTGGTGGAGTGACAGGAGCCCTCCCTGCAGCACACTTTCATGGCTGTAATTCAGCGTCTGATTCTCTCCCATCCTGGCAGACCAGGTTTAGTTATTTTTAACACATAGGGATAAAGTTGAAATTAATTTATGTAATTTTTAGTGACAAAACACTGCTTTTATATAAGCATCATTTCTATGAAATTTTGCTCGGAGTATTACTGAAGAGCTAGTTCTGGCTACAGAAGGTTTTCCTTGCCTTACACTTTTTATTTCTGCTTGCTGTCAGGCTGCAAAGTGCTTTTGGTGTCTTTTCCAAATAATTAAGACAGTTTCGAATACCTGAAACATGTTGTCTTCAGCACCGGGGTCAGGCTGCACACCCTGGAATGGGGATTGGGAAGATTATTTTGGCTGCATGGCTATTTATAAAATGCATGAATACATGGCAAGTAGTGATGCTTCCACGTTCCTGCTTCGAGCCGGGTTCTTCTCAAGCGGAGCAGGGTGTGATGCCTGTGACATGACCACGCCACCGCCGATGTGATGGCCACAGTGCTTTGGTTCGGGGCCACCTGCCCCCAGTGCTTCTAGGCAGCAGTCACTCTGCGCTGGCAGCTCTCCCCATCTCTGCCCTTGGTTTGTAAAGTTCAGGGGAACTGAAGCGCGGTGTCTGCAGGAGTATCTTCATGTCTTCCCTTGACTTTCAGTTAATTTCTTCAGGTAGTTCCCGACGGATGGATGCTGCTGCAAGTGTTCTCGAGGCGATCGATCTCTTTGGCCTGATGATGCATTTTCCTTGTTCCTTGTGCTCACCTGATTAAATAAAGTATTACCAAATTTTTTTTTAGGCCGCTTCTAGTCATTTTTAACTCTTTATTGAAAATAAGTTGCAGTTGGTACACGGACACTGAAAATACATTGTCACAGACTGTTCTCTCAAAAGATATTTTTATATATATAATATATACAAAAGTTGTAAACATTTTTAACTTGTTTCCATACACAGTCTACTTTATACTACAATGCACATAAGGTTAGAGACAACTGCAACTCTTTGAAGCGGTCTGCTTATACAGAGGTATCTGAAAAAAAACCCCAAACCAACAAACCCTTAAATTTTGCAAACCACACTTGGTATCAGTTTGATATTAAAACACTTCAGGAATGTGAGGTTTAAACGCGTATTGCAACAAAATACAGGCAGCTGAACTTGGGTTTCAAGTTGACAGAGCGAAGGCTGTGTCTGAGCCTTGCTGGTGGTGGGAGAGGGTCTTCTGCCACGCACGACTTCAACATGCCACTGAAGAAAGTACTGGGAATAAACAAGGGTGGAACCAGACCCATCCGCTCTCCCCATCAAGCTTCAGGGAAAACAAAGGCTGAAAGGAAGTCTGTGAGCACATGCAGTAGTGTTTATGGAGAGGAATGAAAAGGGACGGTGTGATTTACGCATGAGTGGACAGTGACCACAGGCAGCTTGGTTTGGTTTAGGTGACCTCACCGCTCGCTGCAGCAGGCAGAGCTAAGAGTGAGACAGCTACGCCGTTCTGTGGAGAGAGGAGGGGGTGAGTTACCCTGTGCGGAACTGCTGCCCGACGGAAGCAGAAGAGCAAAGCCATAGCTGCTGCTGCTGGAGCATAAACTGGGGGGAACTCGTCCTACAAAGCGCCCAGGCAAAACAGCTGGTGAAACCCCAACTGCTTGTAGATGTGGCTTAACAGGCTTTAACTGCTCAAACCCCCGAGAAACAGAAGTGTGTAAGGGGGGAGATGGCTTCCCTAAGTATCAGTTAAGCAAAACCCACCTCGCTAGGAACAGCTTCAAATGGGGGAAAAAATCCTAATTCTTTCAAATCTTTTAATATGCTTAAAATTAAAACATGCAAATCCCATGGTGTGGTTAACTTCTGAGAACTATGCCTGGTGTTGCCACAGAACAACATGGAACAAGGATTTGGCAGAACACACCTCCGGCACAGGCGGGGGTGGTTTGGGTTCTCTTTACACCCAAATCCAGTGCTAATGCCAGCCCGGGAGCAGCAACTCCTGCCCTCCGCAAGCTCGAGTCAGCTGCTGACTGCCGAGATGGCTGGGAGAAGAGCTGGAAGCTTGGCAGGGAGCACGGGGCAGCAGCTGGCACGGCAGCCCCCGCGCACGCCGGGCACGCTTCTGGGACGTGGGCCGGGTTCGAAGGGAGCCAGCGCGCCCGTATCCCGGCCAACATGCGGGGAGAAAAAAGCGGGAGAAAGACGTCCGAGGACTGATGTTCCAAATACCTGAACCCCAAATAATGCACTACAGTTATTACACCGATGGATCTAGTTCTCTAACCATAAGCCCATGAGGTTCTATTAGCTACAGCCCGTGCCTGCCCACACTGGCTTGCCTGGCGAGTCCCGGACATGCCGATGTGCTCCAGCAGCCGCTGCACGGCACTGCCGGCACCGCGGGGCTCGTGGGGACCCTGCGGGGGCTCACGGGGGGGAGCATGGAAAGAGGATTTCATGCAAGGGGGAGGACGCTGCATCGCAGGGCTGGTGTCACCCTGCTGCTGGGCACGTTGTAACTCGGCAGGGCGACGGCCGCCAGACAGCGGCTTTGGTTCGAGGTGGGCAGCTGCTCGTCCCAGCGTGTGTGTCTCGGGTGATGCACGGTAATTACGGCTCATCCCGTCCTGCCCGGCTGACACAGTCTAGGTGGGGCAACAACATCCATAAACCCAGCACTACTGCCCTGAAAACATCCACCCGCTGCGGGCTGCCTGCCTGCCTGCCTGCGCATGCTGCCTGCCCCTGCCTGCAGAGCAGCCCAGCACTGCGAGCCGACCCTTCCCAGTGCCACCCCGGTGGGGACGTCCTCCCCTCCACCGACCGGGACAGGCATTTGCGGTGGTAAAGGGAGCAGGGTTAAGCTTCCTTGAGGTGCCCGTTGATGTGGCTGGACACGTTATTCCCGGTTTAATTAAGGAGCAATCTGTCCTGCCTTCCCGCTGCCAGGAAGCCTCTCGGCCACCCGAGTCCCTTCCTCCTCCTCCTCCTCCTCTCCTGCCCAGCACGACGCAGCCGGGTCCCTGCACGCTGACCGTGCGACTGCAAGTTGACGGTAACACTGACTTCGGGGGAGCTGGAAAAAGCCGCTGACCTCGAGAAGAACAACGGGGTCTCGGCCGGGGGCTGGAGTCAGGCTGAAAGTCGTCCCCGTTGCACCGTTGCTGCTCTTAAGGTCAGTCGTGGCACGAGAGCGTGCGTGGGGGGTGCGTGTGCGTCCCTTCTGCGTCCCACCGCTGGCGGGTGGGAGTGTGGGGAGGAAAGAAAGGCAATGCAGGCCTCGGTGCGTACATTCAGATGTTGTAATATTCAGCATGGTTACACCAGGGGTCAGGACACGTCCCGCAGTCAGACAGAGCTTTAGTTCTTTACGGTTACAAGGAAACTCTGGAACAGTTATATAGTTAGAAAAAATACAATGTACTGAACAAACATTATCTCACATACAATCAATTTAAACATTTAAATTGATTATAATTTTGCTAAAATATTAACACAAGTACTGTTTGTGCTGCTAAGATTTCAGTGTTCCCTCTAAGGAAAATATTGCTACAGTTCTACCGTACCCTGTATTAAAATCCTTTGCCTTTTTTTTTCTTTTTTGACTCTAGAAAAATCACAAGGGTCCCGTCACTAATTTAGGCTTAGACCGTACTGGGGTTTGGGTATCCCTGGTCTGCTTAATGTGAAGCTGTCTCGCTGCTCACCAAGCCCTGCCGGCACGGGCCACCAGCAGATGCCCCTGGGTCACCTCCTTGCTCCTTGCATTAGCCGAGCAGGGGACACTCCAGTAAAGCAGTGCAGCATCCCCCTGCTCGCCCCTGCCTCTGCCGCAGGCACAGGGCCAGGCAGCGGGGCCGAGCTACGTACCCCGACGGCGTTTGGACCTCCAAGTGGGTGCAAAGGTGTCCAGAGGGAGAGACATCTCTGCTGTCACCATGGGGAAAGCCCATGGTGGGGACTGCGGGGGGACGCCAGGTCTTGGTGCCACCGCGTGCGGCTGCGCTGAGCAGGGATGCTACAGTGGCACGGGAGAAGTGTCCGAGCTGGGAAATGCTGCCCAAACAATCCCAGCACAGCTCCAGTGGCTCCGGTGGCTCCGGTGCCATCAGGCGAGCAGGAGGAGCGCAGCGCCAGCAAAGCCAGCCCTCGCTGCAAACGCACCTTTATCCTGGCCTCAACAGGAGGGGAGTCAAGTAACGCACTTTGTCACGGAGAGTGACTGCTTGTGATGAGATTCGCTGCTTATTAATTAATGCATTTATTTGCAATTTAGCAGCAGAAATGAGCTGTGTTAATGATGACAAAATAACTGCTGGATGCTTTTGCTACAAGGAGAGCTGGGGCAGTCGGGTCACTATTGCTTGTCACAAGGTCAGAAGGCAGCACGCAACTTTTGCCGGCGTAAAGTGGCAAGGCGAAACCCCAGCTCGCCGGGAGCCAGGAGGACCGGGGGCCTCTAAGGATGGAGCTGTCAGGAATTCAAGTTTCAGCTCCTCTGCTTAGTCTTTAGTGACAAACAGCTCGGATCACAGCCACCGCGCAGGCAGGCAGGCAGGGCAAGCAGGCAGGTTGCTGAAAGGAGCTACTGGATTTTACACATTTAGCTGTTTTTGACAAGACAGGAATTTTGCAGCTGAAAACCAGACCTGAGCCTCTTTTTCCTGAGTCCTTTTCATTCACCCTCTTCTCCCACTATTTGCAAACATGGGGCCGTGAGCCCCCACACGATGGACTTCAATGGCCTGTAAAGTCTTTCCAATTCTCCGCCTGAATTTCTCCTTTCTAGGGACGGCGGGGTAAAATGTACGTTCACACCTGAGGCTCTGCGGCAGCTGATGACAGATGGTGGCTGCTCCCAGTATAAAAATACAAGTTCAATACCGCTCCTAATTGACTTGGACTTTAAGTCACTTAGACACCCACCCCTTTCGTGTTGGCAGCTCTGGGTTTGAGCGTGAGTAAGTGTTCAGCGTTGCCAACCAGAAACTATTTGTAAATTTGCAAACTTTCCTAATCCCTCAGTGAAGAAGTGGAACCGCAACACGCCGTATTTTCCACTGATAAAAGGCTATTCATAATTAGCAGCCAACTATTGCTGAACTGGTTTCCAGTATCAAACAGTAACTTTTTACACCCTCAACCAGAACCCTGCTGAAGCGTAGAAGCAATTTGGATATTCAACATCACCCCAACCCACTGTGCCCCCCGCCATGCCGCTTGCATCCTAAGCTAAGTTTGAAACACCTTTTTGGATTTTGTTTTGTACAGTAAATATATACAAATAAAAGTAACACAGATGCCACTTATTTCTTTGTGAATCTGGCACTTTCCATGGAACGCGTACAGGAAAGCTGTGCAGCGGGAGCGGCGTGGGGCCAACCTCCCCAGCGCCGCCCACCCACCCACCCTTGCCACCATGAGAACGATTCTGTGTTAGCTCTGGAAGAACGAGATAAATAGCAACTCCTCAGCTACTGTGACTACTAACAGGAAAAGTTACTCTGGGCTTTCCCGGGCGCTCAGCAGAACCCAACGCCGACCACCCAGTGTCAAGCCTCAGAGAGGGCATTTATTCGCCTTTCGCCACGTGTAGGTGATGTGGTAGCAACCTTCCTTCCTTCGGACTTAGAGGGAACACTGCTTTTATAAAACCCTTGGACAGGTAAGACAAGAACCAATACCACTGTACAGAATTCACTGCACAACTAGCTAATAGTAAGGAACCCAGCACTGACTTGCCACATTAAGGAAATGGGACTGAATACATTTGCAATCAACCAGTTAAGAGTACTGCACCGTAGGACTCGGTCTCTTGGTACGCGGCCCTCGCCCCTCAGTACGCTGGCACTTGGTAACCTTTCGGGTTGGTGTCTAAGGTCTCGGTGAAGGGGGGGCTCTGGTAGGTCTCTGTGCTCTCGATGCCGCTGCCGGTGGGGTAGCCGGGGTACGCCGCGTTGGGGTCAGCAGCGAACTGATCGGTGGCAAAGAGTGACATGTCCGTCCCCAGGCGGTACCTCTGCAGCGCCTTCACTGCCAGCGCGACCTGCCACGGGATGGGGGAAGGTTAGGGGGAGATGGCAACTCCGTGGCCAGGACCCCCCATCCCCCAGGACCCCGCATCCCCCAGGACCCCATGTCCCCCCAGGATCCTGCTCCCCCCAAGACCCTGCATTCCCCCCAGCTTGCTGCAAAGCGCTGAGCTCATCCCAGGCAGCTGCTGGCCCTGCTCCATTATAGCCCAGAGCCAAACCAACCCCAAAGCACAGCCCCTAATGCCAAAGAAGTCATTTCTGCATGCCACGTTGACCCCCAAAGCTCTGTCTGGGGTGGGGGTCCCAGTCTGTGTTCGGGTCCCCAGCCGTGCAGATCTGACACTGCTGGCACCAATAAACCCATCTGCTGTGGGGTGGGAAAGCTGCCGAGTGCTGGGCCAGCAAAATAGGTCAGTTCTGCCGAGACTCCTTCACCCTCTTCCAGGTTGCCGGTATTCAGGTCGCAAACCGTGGGAAATGCGGGCGGCAGCGCTGCGAGCGCACCACGCTTGCTCTTATTTCAGGAGGTTTCATTAACAATTCAATTAGTTTATAAATGACAGGCTCGGAGCGGGGGGGGGGGAGAAAAAACCACCCGCAGACACCAAGAATGGCTTCCCAGCCACCGTCCCGCGCCCACTCCCTGACCAGTGCCGGCGGGGCTGCGGCAGCAGGGCGGGCGCTGGCTGTGCGGCACCTATCGACCCCACGGAGCATCCGGGTTGATTAATGGTACCAGTGGAGGGGCAGCTGGTGTGTCCACACACCCTGGTCATCCTCCATGCTGGTAGCAGGGGACCGGTGTCCCCAGTGCCCTTCCGGGATGGGAGCGGACGTTGGTGGGATGGGGGAGAGCATCCCACCTGATGCCCTTCCCTGGCAGCTGTGTGAAACAGGCAGTCTGGCAATACAGCAACAGAGAAAAGCTGCGGGGGAGCTGGGATTAAAAGAGATTTATTTGGATAATAATAGAGGGGGGAGCAGTTAAACTGGTGAGTAACTGGAGCCAGGCCTGCTGTCGGAAAGCCTCAGACTGGCTTTTGCCCCAATTCTTTTAAGGCAATATGGCACGAGTGCACATCTCCAGCGCTCTCTGCCCACGAAAAGCCAGAGGAGGGGTGGATGTGACGCAGGGGCCATCCCTGCTTCTCCATGCACAGTCTCTGGAGCAGGACCCCCTGGGTGGCGCAGGCACCCCCAGGTATGGGTGAGGTCCAGTGATGTCCCTCTGCCACTGTGCGGCTCTGGGGACACACAGAGCCTAAAAATGGGAGCAAAAGGGGGTTTATGGAAGCCCCTGCCTCTGGGTGGGCAGCAGGGAAGCCAGTTTGGCTTCTCCGAGGGTGAGCTGGTGAGCCTGAGAGCTCCCCAGATCACCCTGCCACCCCGTGAGAGCAGCTCATCGCAGTGATCCGCTCCTGGGGACTTGCTCGCTTCCAACCAAGCTGCTCCCGGGGGTCTAATGAGGCCCTGAAATGAGGGCGGCTCATGGCTGGCGACACGTTTTCGATGGGAATGCAACTTTCCAGCCGCAGGAGAAAGGGAAGTCTGGTATTCCCCAGCGAGAGGGGGCTGAGCTGATGCTTCCCGGGTAAGAAGCCACTAGTTTCACCTCTATTTGCAGGGACCGCAGGTTTCCTCCGTACAGCCCCTGGCTGAGCACCAGGATTCACTTCTCCAAACTGTGCCCCAGATTCTTCCTCCCAGCTCAGTGCTGAGCCCAGAGCAGGTTTCGTTTCTCCTCTCCCCACCTTAGCTGTGAAGCTGAACTCACCCAGGCGATGATGGAGAAGAAAGAGAAGGTGATGGCAGCCCGGGCGGCATCTGCTCCTTGTGAAACCCCTCTGCTCATTGTTGTCCGTTGCCACTGGTTTGCTAGGAAGCAGAAGGCTACAAACCACAGGAAGGACAAGAAACCTGAAAGAGAACAGGGCTGGTCAGTGCTGCCCCTGCCCACCGCCTCCACTGCTGCAAGGACCCCCGTCTGCTGACAGACAAACACACTGCCATCAAGATTTTCAAATAGCGACAGTGATCTTGGGTGCCTTGGCCTGCGGCATGGCCCCAAAGGAGCTATTTTAAAAGAGGCTGATTCGCGGTCGCTGGAAAATCAGGGATGGAAGGAACCTTGTAGGGTCATCCAATGTGTTGCCAGCCTGAAGTTCAGCGCACCTACATCTCAATCTCATCTCAAAGACCTACAGGGACAGCACACCCTCTCTGGACACGTGGTCCTCACCGCCTGTGGGGTTTCAGCCTGCTCACAGGCGTCAAGGTGCTATCAGCTCAATTCCAGCACCCCATCCCCTCAGTTCTCTGGACACCAGCAGCTCTTAGAGACTTTGGACTGGATACTGCAATCCTCACCCAGCAAGAAGCCAGCACTCCCGGGAGCAGCACCAGTTGCTGCAGGAGGCGGCTGTACAGCTGTCCTGCGATGGGCTATGCCTTGGTCCAGGATACAGCCGGAGAGCTTAAAAAAAGGCAAGTAACAGTCACCCAGGAACACAGACAGGCTGCGATGAAGCCTTGCTCTGAACACAGGGATCAGGAGTGACCCTGGGATGTCAGTGCACCCCACGAGTGCAGCAAATGAGCAAAGGGCAGGGACACGGCAGGGCTGCCCATGGAGCCGAGGGGCACACGGGCTTCATGTGAGAGAGCTCTGCTCACCCCTGCAACCCTCCGCTGACGGCACTCCTGTTCTCAGCCTCTCTGGGCTCTGCGGGATTGAGGAAAAACGCTCTGGTGATTATTCCTTACTGGAAGCACAGCTGGCTGAGCAAGATAGGGCTGCAGCTCCCCTAATTCAATCACCAGCCAACAGCACTGCCTGATGCCAAGGAGCTCAGCAAATAGTCAAGAAGCAAGCCATGAGCACACAGTGTAAGGAGCAGTGATGCTTTCCAGTGCTGGGAAGAGAAGTCACACAACCTGGAGCCTTCCATGATGCTGTTTTAAGGGTCTCCAGCCTTCCTGAGCACCCCCAGCACAAAGGTCCCTCACCCACCAATTCTGGGTGTCAGTGCACATGCTGGGCACTGGCAGGCGGGATGCTGAGTTGCCCAGCACCTTCCCAAGGATCATTAGCACATCAGTATGAGCAGCCACAATGCCAGTCCCATGGGGCAGCCAGCTGCAAAGCACAGTCTGACGGCAGGGAGAGGAAAGAAGCTTCCTTTATTCCCCTTTATTTTGCCGGTTGTTCGTAAGCACGACACAAAATGCACGCGTGCATCCACACCCAGTGTGAGTGACAGGGCTCATCGCACACCTCACCTTTAATTCAGAATTTGCTCCTACCTGCAGTTTAAACAGACACACTCCTTATCTCCTTCTCTGGCATGACTGGGCCTGGGGCTTCCTGACCGGTGATGCTTTTATCAGCCCGGTCATATCTGAGCCCTTGAACTGCCCTCACAGCAACACAACCTCCAGCGAGGATCATGCAGGCTTTCCTTTTCCAAATCACAGACTAATACAACAGCTTCATTTTGCCAAATACAGCTAATGCCTGCAACCAAACCTGCCCCAAATCTCTGCACAGACATTTTCACTTCCCCTTGGGATGACCACTGTCAATGTGAAAAGGGACCTCTGGGGTTACTCCTTAAAGGTCATCCTCAGGGCTAGAGGTGCCTTCTAGTCCCCTTCTGTTATAATGGGGCTTTATCAGCAGCTGGCCCCTGTTAGAGGAAGCAGATCCAACCCCTAAATGCGGACACAAGGAGATGCATGCCCTAGATACAGCACTGGCTGCAGCTCAGATGAGCAGTATGTGGTGAGCATGGTGGGTAGCAGTCCTTGGGTCTCGGTGCAGGAGATGCTGCACCGCATCTCCAGATACTTGGGGAGCAAATGCCAAGGTAGTGGGGAGCACTGCCCTCCCGGGCTTGAGCAGCAAGCCTCAGTCAGGACTTTCTTGTTCAAGAACGCACTTTGCTGGAGACAGTGGTGTTTGCAAGTCAAAAGACCAGAAATGAAACATAAGAGCAGTTCCCAAGAGATTAATTCTGAGCTGCACTGTGGGGAGCGCAGGGATGCTCAGGGACAAGCTCTGGAGCTGTGCAGTGCTGGCACCAAGGGACACGGGGGTCTCCATCAGGACTAGGCTCTGTCACTGGTCTGTAGAGGGTGAGCTTGTTTGGGGGGACTGTTTCTTTGTCTAGCACAGTTCGTCCTTCCTCATACCGCTCCTGGGCAAGGACACAGAGCAGGAGTCACAGCTGCGACGCGGGGTTGTCCACTGACGGGTGCCATAAAGCTCCATCTATCACTGCTGTCTTCTAAGGGTTTTCAAGAGTTAAAATGACATCATACACATCCCCGAATGTGCACCGGCTGCGCTGGGTATTGCAGCTACCGGCTTCCTCTGCAACACTGAGGTATGCGAGATGCTGACCTTCCCCGTGCTAAAACCATCAGCTTCTTCAGCCAGAAATGTCTAGCTACGGCCGCTTCTGCTGCCACCCATGTGGACTCCCCGGAGGTTTTACAATGCATAGACAAGCCATTCCCTCCACACCCAGCTCTGCCTGGATCCTTGAGGAGGAGGAGGAGGATTCCCTAGAGTGCCCTGGGGAAGGGAGAAGGCAGGTATTGCTGCCAACAGAGAAGACAGGGTCAGGCATGGAGGGTACCTCCAGAAACACAAGCCACGTGTTGTTCAAAGTTTGCAGGACTGACACACGCCCGCCTATGAGATTGGACCTCCCAGGCAGCTCTATGGGAACTGTATGGAAACTCTGCTTCTGTACCAGCACTTACTTTCATTTGTGATCACGTTCAGCTTCTGCTGGCGTTCCTTTGAGATGAAGCTTTGCAGCCAGTCATGAGAATCAGACTCGCAGGCTTGCACTGACTGCCCTCGCACCGGTGCCTCACGGGGAACGTGGCTGTGCCCTCATCCGGCACCCGCACGGTCCCGGTCCTGCGGAGGGGCTGGCAGTGCCTGCTCCCAGCCCCTGCTGTACTCACAGCATCAGGTGTAAGCGGCTGTTTTGGAGGCGGCTGTTGTTACCCACGACTTTTAAAACCTCGCAAAGAGGGCTGAGCTGCCAGTGGCGTGGTGAGGCTACGTGTGCCGGCCCCAGCTCCAGCCAGGGGCACGGTAGCAGCTCTGCACCCTCCGACACCCTGGGGAAAAGGAGAATGCCAGGAAGCACAGCAAGAGCCGGTAGATAATTATCATTTTAGGATCTGCAAGACGACAGAGTGCAAACACCAGGAAAGATGTGTTACAGCCATAATTACAGCCTGGTCCCAAGCAAGCGCACGTCTACAGGAGCAGCTGTAAGAGCAGATGGAAGAGAAAGTTGCAAATGCCGTTTGCACAGCACGGCACCCCTGCCTGCACCCCTGCCTGCACCCCTGCCTGCACCCCAGCGTCACCTCCCAGCCAGCCTGGTGGCTCTGATCTGCCCCTGATCTGACGCACAAGCCCTCTTTCCTTCAAGCGAAAGAAAGCCTTAAGTTAACGCTTTCATTAACTCCCCCCCCCAACCTCCACACAGCAACCGCCAGTTGACATCTGCTTCGCTGGCAGCTGGCATCAGGCTCCTGGGTGACACAGGCAAAGGGCCAGAAGTGACCTGCTTTTCTCACCCCCCATCACCGCCCAGCCTGCAATACTCCCTTGTACCCCAGCATGTTCCTCACCCGGTTATCTCCCAGATGCATGTTCAGCTTTTATATCAAGCAATAATGCAGAGATCACATATGGAGAGAAAGGATGAAACAGCTGTAAGAAGCAAGAGGAAACTAAGAATCCCATCCTTGGTGGGGAGGAAAGAAGGGGACAGCACAGGAAGATCCCACAGGGGAAGTCTCCAGGGGTTATTAACATGGAGGTAGTTAACAAGGCGAATTACACAGGTTAGCTCTGCCTCCTGGCAGGTTTGGTGCCCAAGGGTGCCAGGAGCAGAGCAGGGGGTACATCGGGCTGCCATCTCTGCCGCTGGGGAGGCTTCATGTGCCAGTGAAACCCTGCACTTCATCTCTGCTGTCGGATCTGCTTGTATCGACACTTATTCTGTGAGCAACCAACTGCCTGGCATTTCTGTGTGAGTGGGTGTACAGGCTACGGCAGTAGGGCTGTAGGAAAGGTATGGGGCAGCCATAATTTTAGAAACATAAAGGCACAGCTACAGGAATTGGAGGAAATACGCTGGGCAGGGACCCGCCCTGATGTCTCTCAGCAAAATGAACCCACTGCTTGTCTGCACAGCAGAAGGTTGCCTTGCACACCGAGGATCCATGCAGCTAACAGCTCGTGCCACTGCTCGATTTGGGTGGGAAGGGACCTCTGGATGCCCCATGTTCAACCCACGGCTCCAAGCAGGGTCACAAGTGCTGCAGTGAATTTGGGCTTAGGAGATGTAAAAATTGGAACTAGGGGTAGATGCGTTCACCTGTAACAATGGACTTTGTTACAAAAGCCCCAGACCATGCTCCTCTTTATCAGAGCACCAAGCCGGATTTCAGCGCAGCGTTCGCTAGGGCGCCCTGTGGGAAATGGTTCATTAAGTGGGGAAAGTGGAGACTGCATAAGAGCAGCGAGGAAAGTAATGAGCTGCTGGCAGGGAGATGTACCAGGCAGCAGTAACAGAGACAATGCCAGGCTGGAAGGGAGCTGTGGAAGACCACTCTCTGCAGACCCCAACAGGTGACTGTCAGTCACAGGCGTGCATCCACACCACCCACACATAAGTGCTTTATTTGTTTTCCCAGCAAGGAAGCGGCTTGCCTGTTTTCTATCAAGAAGCCCACAGAGGGGATGGCCTGAGGGAGCAGGACGTCTCTGCCCAGACACAGGCTGCGGACACGCTGTACCTGGAGCACACACAACGATGCTGGGGTAATAAATGTCACCGCTGGCAGCACAGCTGCATTGGGTGGATTTACCAGCACAGACCTCTGGTGCAATACTGCGGCCTGGCCCCGGGGCAGCGCAGCACAGCAGAGGCTTTGCACGGCAGAACCTGTCTTCTCCGGCTCGCTGCTGAAGCCCATGAATGCACGCACAATGCATGACAAGTACAAAAGAGAAATGAGGCAGAGATTGAGAGCGGTACCTTTTCACACATGCCTGGCAGGGGAGAGAACGGCTGTTAGGAGGTGGAAGGCATGGAGGATCACAGCCTCGCACCACGACATGCAGCTTTAGCCAGAAGATGGATGTGATGTTCCCCTTCTGTTTGATTCGAAGGGTTGGAGGCAGTAAGCACCACGGAAGGGACTGTAAATATCATCTAACAAGGTCTGGATGCCGTTGCTCTAGCACCATGGAAATAAGCTTTCCAGCAAGGAGAGAACATCCCTAACAACAGGCAAGCGCAGGGAGGCGATGATGGATGTTTTCATTTGGGACCAGAGAGCCATCAGCAATGCTTGTGCTGGATAAATCACCTTCAGACTTTGCTAACACAAGAGCCTGGAAATGGAGAACATCAGCTGAAAACTCAGCCAGGCAACTCCCACAGCAGCCGAGCAAAGGATGGCCTCTCCCGGCTCAAGCATCCCACCTGCTCGTGTTGGCATAAATGAGCACCAGGTCAAGGGGTTCAAGGTGGTGCAGAGGAGCCGTGTCAGCCCTCGGGAGCCCCAGACCTACCTGCACATCGCTGTGTAGAAGCACGTATCTGCTTTGTTCCAAAACACACATATACAAAGTGAAAACAGACCCAGATGTAACTGATAAAACGACATTTGCTTGAGCCAGAAACAGGAGATGTGGGAGGCTAAACCACCCCACCTAGTCTCTGAGATGCAACCACCAAGCCTCACTTCTCTGGGTGCCCTCACAGAACCGAGCTCAGCAAATGTCTACAGTTGCAGAAGTGACACAGACGAGAAGGACACCCTGTTCCCAAGCCACCACACCCCGGCTTCCTCGCTGCTGCCATTTTCCCACCATGGCTGGGTGGGAAAATCCATCCACCACCCTTGTGCTCCCTGACTGAGGCACACCAGTCGTGCCACACCATGGAAGGAGAAGGAAGGGCTCAAACACAGAGCTGCAGGGCACAGCAATGGCGTTGCGCTGCCCACAGAACCAGCATCATCCTTTGCAAGCACAGCAAAGCCAGAGACATACCTGAAAAGCCAAGGTCCAGCAGGACGGCCCGTTTGCGATCCTTAACGCTGCTGATCTGCTGGAAGTAGAGGTCCACGACAAAGAAGAAGATACAGCCAAAGAAGGCAATGACGCCAACAGCGATGCCGTAGCTGCAGGCACTCTCATTCTCGTTGAAGATGCAGAGCAGCTCAGGGTGCTGGCTGTCCTTGTTCACGTAGCACTCGTTCACGATGGAGCCAAACACCACGATGGAGAAGATCTACAGAAGGAAGGAGAAAACACGACTTGCTGCTGTTTACATTTAACTCTGTTTTCCAACAGCAACATAATTGGATTCAATCCTGTCTTTGACTCCATGGCAACATGGCATTTGTTAGACAGATCCCAACTCTCGTCTGGTTCGTGGCCCTAAGCAACGGGCTGGTGGATGGTACCTATGTCTTCCTTCTCTGTGAGCCTGTCTGCCTCTCAGTGGCTTGGTGTGCAGGGTATTTTAAGAGATGTTGTTCTCCAGATAGGCTGGGGAGGGAAAAAATAAATAGATGGGTCAGGTTTCTGCACAGTCTTTCTGCTTGCGCTGCTCTTCACTGCCAGGCTGCGCTTGATAAACCCCCTTGTGTCCCTGCGGAGCGCAGAGAAACGAAGTTACAGAGGATAATTGAGCTGGTGAGCGGGCTGACCCGGGGAGGGACTGGATGCCCAGTGGAGGGGGACAGGACATGGCAGCAGAGGGAGGTGGGGAGCAGCTCACCTGGGCACAGCGAGGCAGGGGGACAGGCTGCTCTGTGAATGACAGGGCAATTTTTCGCCTGGCTTAGCAGGGGTTGAAGGATGCAGCGCCTGCATCCATTATCAAGTGACCTGGTTTCAGCCCTGAGAGGGACAACAAAAGGGTGGGGGGTTGCTGGTGGCTGCCCAGGTCCCACCGCTGGGACCCGAGGGGGTTTCACAGCCCTGCAGGCAGGGAAGGAGCCGGATGGCAGCGCACAGCCGGCTGCCTAAATTAATACCATTCACGATGCTGCATGCTAAAGTAATTCCCTTATCTCTCCAACACCAAAGGCAGCAAGCGGAAGCCACGGGACCAGCTGCATTACAATTTGCTCTGGAGCCTGCTCCGTTAGAGCCTAGAAAGCGCTGCACTGCTGTTTGGATTTCAAGGCTGCGATCAAGGAGGGAAGCAAAGCGTGCAGATGCCCCTCCATCAAGCTGTGAACCTCTGATCTCCTCCCTTGCTGCCAGCACCGGCTCCCTGCATGCCTGCCCCGCTGCCTTGCAGGACACAGCTGGAGGCCACTATCCAGAGGAGAGATAAGAGGTTCCTCCAGCACGCCCCGGCGTGGTGGCTGCCTGGGAGCAGCTGGGGTCTCGGGGTACATCGCAGCTCCCACCCCCGACACCCCGCTACATCTTCTCTGTGACATGAAGTGCACAAGACCGAGACAGGCGGCAGACAGAGGCAGCAGCTGAAGAGCCACACGATAAACCGCAGCCAGTGGCCTTTGCAAAGTCACCTGCATCTCGATGGCTGATGCCGGGCTGTGGGCCACCTCCTACAGCCCCGTGCTCCCTGAAGCGCCGCGTTAGCAGAGCTGGGTGAAATGGAGCAGAAGGCACTAAGAGCAAAGCATTCAGACAGCTCTAAGCACTCTTTAACATAACTTTGTGATAGAGGTTTTCTCCCAAGCACTGGCCAAATGTCTCACTCCTGCTTGCCCTGAAGGATTTCATTCTCCAAATGGCTCTCCAAACTCTTTCCAGTGTCGGCGTGAAGCTGGGCCAGAGCTGCTTCTGTCTGAAGTTACTTAGAAACACAAGTGTCCCATTAGCAAACCTGTCTCAGAGTGTACCCACCAAGCCTCCTCCAAACTGGAGACCAAAGAAATGCATCTGCAAGGGACTGAACTACCAAATGTGAAGGGATTGGTGAGGGCGTAGGGTTTTTTTCTTTTTCTCTGTACGGTGTCATCTGAAATAAATTATGAGCAGAAGCAGCAAAGTCTCTGGAGCACATCCTACCTCAGGCATGTAGGAGCTCCTGCAAGCAGCTACCCCAGCACCCCAAGCCCAGGAATCTGCCACCAACTTCTCATGCTGTTATCTGCAAGCACGTGATGGATGAGCAGGTTGCACCATTCTCACACCCGCCTCCAGAAACCTGCCAGCAGGACAGCCACGGGCAGGGCTCATCATTAAACCTTTTTAGCCAGGAGCTCTGTTAGTGACAGCAGATTCCTATTACTTCCAGCACTTAAAATTCAGGCCAGCAGTAAGCTGGCCTGCATCGAGCGGCAGAGATGCTCCGAAACCTGCTTGCTAATTTAGCTGGCATCCCTGAGGTACCCGGCGTGCTGGAGGTCCTGCTGTGGGATGAGGAGAGAAGAGCACGCCCAAGCACCCGCCGCTGCTGCTGGGGTGGCTGGAGGGAGCAGCCTTCCTGCCCTGCTCAGTCGGGAGTGGGTGAGGTCCTGCAAAATTCCCCCCAGGATTCACCCGCAGGTCCCAGCAGCAGCTCTTTGGGACTCTGTCCATCAAAATACCTCATGTACCTGCCATGCTGCCCTAGACCCCCACCAGCTCTGCGCTGGCCCCTTCTCTCCATGGCCTGCTTGGACGAGGGGATCAGCATCTCCACCCCGGCGGAGGCAAGCATGCATCCCTGTCTACACGACAGGCAGCAGGAGTGGGTTTCAGCCCTGGAAACGCTCCTCAGCCCCAGGAATTAGCCCATTCTTGAATAACACCCTCCTAGAAATGTGGGTTTCCAAACGCTCATCTGCAAAATTCAGACGCAACCTCTGACTGCCCCTGGAGCGCGAACAGGGCGCAGAAAGTACCTGTCTCCCACAGACCACTCCATGGCTGGCACAGGGAGACAATCAGGCCTTCCTCCTCTTTTAATTTAACCACAACCCGGGGTTCTGTCCCCCGTCCATCCCTGGCTCATCTCAGCTCTGAGCACCAGCCATGAGCTCGATGGCCACCCAAGTCACCCAAGTGCGTCTGCACCCTCTTCCTCGCTGGCGCTGCACTTCGGGAGCACTCGGCTGTCACACCGCAATGGGCACATCATCACCATGCAAAGAACAAGAGGGTTGCATTGTAAGAAAGAAACAACAACAAACAGTAATAATAATTTTCCCAGTGCTTTGGCAGCAGCTGTAATATCAGCAGTTGTAGAAATCTGTTCATAAATAATGCAAAATTGTTATTTACCATCAGAAATAGCAGCAGCATTTATAAAACAGGCCCTGGAAGAAATAATGTGATTCTGGAAAACATGAATAATTGAGAACCTCTGATTCCACGGGATTATTTCCCTGGCAGGCCAGCGAACTTGTACTCAGCTTCTTCGATAAGTGTTTTGTTAGTCCTCCCAGGATTAACCACCTGGTCTACTTCCCTGTGCTTTCGGGTGCCGACCAGGAGCTCATTTTCAGGGGGTGAGAGAGGGCTCCCGTAAATACAACGAAGGACGTTACAGGGCAGGGTGTCTGGCTGCCCGCATGGGGGATGCTGATGGGATGGCTGCAAGCACACGTACTACCAGAGATGGAAGAAAAAAGATGTTTCACTGCTTAACTTCGAACTCCAGAGGGTTTTGCAAAGCAAAGCATCCTTCTTGCTGCAAGATGACCTGAGCAGCTCACCCCACGAGACCCCCTTGACGGGGCACTGCCCGCAGCGTTTCGGTGTGGGCAACACGGGACATTCCGCTTCTTCTCGGGAGGTCAAAACAGTAACGAATTGCAAGCGTACGTATTTGATAGATGTGCTCAAAACATCAGCACTGGCTGAAACACTCCTGTCAAAACATGCTTTTCAGTGAAAACAAGTCTTTCCATGGATTTTATCTTCCTCCCCCCATGACTGAAATTTTATAGTTTTTCTCAAAAAAACCCAACCTAGTGCTGGTAAAAGATTTGAATGAGAATAGATTTGGCATTGCCTTTCTAAGTATAAATGAGAAAAAAAATTTTTTTGAGAAAATGTGGGTAGATGGTGGAAAATAAAACCCATAGGATTTTTTTAAAGTCCATGCAAAACAAGTGGCATTTTCCAATCACCTCTACAAACTGCACTTGCTCAAACCCACAATCCCTTCATCAGAGACTTGAAAGCGAAAATACAAGGTCAGATTTTCCACTGCGAGTGAGATTTTACAGGTCTGAGCAAGGATGCAGAAATCCTGCTCTCCAGAGGCACTCCTCTGACTCCCACTGCCCGTCAGGTCAGTCCCCAGAACCTGTCCCCATGAGCAGGCTCGGCAGTGACAGCACTCAGGACCAAATGCCAAGGTCACTGGCACGCACAGCACCAGGGCATCTGCTGTGTGAGCCACTGCATCCCAAGCCTGGCCACCCTTCTAACAGGGCTCTTCCATATCTCACAGGCTTTGCAAAGGAGCCTGAGCATTCACAGCACACCCCATTTTCCATCTCAACAACCCAACACAACCAGCAACAAATTTTGCTCTTGCTGGGTGAACCAGTGCAAGGCACAATAAGCAAGCTGGATTACCACCACCCCAGGATGAAATTGCATCCCCCCTGCCAAAGCTTTCACATAAATCTGCTTGCAGCTCGGGGTCTCCTGGCCAGCAGCCTGGTGTGCGGGTTGCCCAGCCCTGCCTCTCCCCAGTGTCAGAGAACAACTGGGAGCCCCCAGCTCTGGCAGCTCCAGCAGCACAGACCATTAGTGCTCCTCTCTGCACTCAGCTGCAGGGAGGGATGTGAAGGAGGAAAGCTGTCTTCTCCCATCCTTTCCATTAAGGCTTGCACTTCAGCCACACAAAAGAGCTTCTGTGCCTTGGTCATGCCCTGGGAGGGAGAACAACACCGGTCAGGGAGATGCATGAAGTGCTTGGACCCAACGATGATGCAGATCAGCTGCTCGTGCAAGTGCAAAGTGAGCTCGTGTTACACCAAACCAGGGAGAAGCCAGAGACCTCACTTCTTAATGAAAGCCAGCTGCCCAGTTCCCCCAGTTCAAAGCTTGCTTCCAAGCAAGAGGGGACACCTCTCCAGGCCAGCAAGTATTTTGTAACGCAGGACAAAGGGACAGGTCCTGGCAGTGACCAGTGACAGGCTCGGGGTACGCCAGCCGTGATAGACTGGCAAATGGCTGGCGCAAAGCTGAAACCAGAGGGGTTTTGAGTATCACCCTAAAAACCTGGGAGAGCACCCCAGGGCCACCGCTCACCCGAGGCTGCAGGCTGCAGGCTGCGTCTGGGCAGGAGCCTGCAGCTCCAAGGCTGCCTTCAGTATCCAAAGTGTTGGACGCAGATGCACATTTTGCCCACTCCCCTTGCTTGCTGCCCACCTCCCATTTTCCCCACTCACCCTATCTGAGGCAAGACCTCTTGCCTCTTTTGTCCCCTCTGGTAAGTGCAGGGGACCGTGACCGAGTGCCCAGTGCCCTGTGCTGATGGCTGCCCCGGCAGAGGCTGTGCAGGTGGGGCACGGAGGTGAGGCGCATGGTGGGGAGGCTGCTGGCAGCGTGGACGTGCAGGCAGCCCTGCAGCAGAAGACGGAGTGAAATCTCATTCTTCCGCCAAAAAAAACAGGAAAAGGGGAGCCTGGGAGGTTCCTTGCTCAGCAGTGTCCAGGCACTCATGCCCAGGCTGCTGGACCTGCAGCCACTGTCAGACCCTCGCAGGAACCCAGGGCGCTGGGGACACCCGTGTGCCCCACGACAGAGACACCATTTTAGGTGTGCATAAAGCTGGGAGACCTGCGTCTGCCTTCTCTGCACCAGATTTCTACCATCTGGAAGAATGTGGCTGGCCAGGCTGCCTGGCGCAGTTCTGTAATTATATTTTGCAGATCCACGTTCCCTCCCAGGGCTTGAGCCGGCTGGACCCCAGGACACGCACATTTTTCATCCCCGTTGCTTTTAGCCTTCTGTAGCCCAGGCACCTAAAATTCCTTCAGGAGACCTCACAGTCTGAGCACAGCCATCGCAAGGAAAACAAAAAGCAAATAACGCAAGAGAGCACAAGCTGAAAGCTTCAGTGTGTGAACTGTCAGCCATTTTAAGGTGAGATGTTTCCACTGCTGATGCACTGTACTTTGATTTGGGACCTATAAAAAACATTACCAGAAGGTGTGGGGTTGTAGAAGACTGCAAAACCTTGCTTTGATTACACATGCAAGCAACCATTAATGTCGACATCAAGGAAATTTAATGCATGAAGAAAAATAATCTACCGCTAATTTCCTCTGCTGAAGCTCACTATCAATGGCGTTGGGCACAAACCGCACGTACAGACAGCCGGTACCAACATCCTTCACCACTCTAATGTGAGCATCAGTGAGACAGATGCCTCCCTGCCCAGCACCCTCCCCTCCGCGAGCCATCACCCAGCAAGCGAAGGATGGCCTACCAAATGGGAAGAGAGAAAATTAAGGTCAAATCAGCGCAGGCCCAATCCTGCCTAGCACTGAGCGCTTTCATAAACCCCAGTTAAACCCCTGTCTTGAGTCATGTCCGTACCTCGTGCAGACACTCCGCTCACGGATGAGTTAGACCCTTGGCAGAGGGCCAGCCTCCTTCAACACCCACCAAGCTCAGATTCTGGGGGAATCGGGTCCCAGGTCCCTCTCCAGTTTATCTTTACAGTTGTCAGTCACGGGGACATTTCCAGCACTGATCTGCATAATTTATTGGAGGGTGTGAAGACTGAAGAACTACTTTAAGCGCTGCCAGATTTCCCACAAGGACTGTGGATATGACCACAAAGGAAAGACCTGACGCAGTTTCTGGCACAGAAAGAGGCAGTATGATGCTGGCCGTAACAGGTTTATGGACACATCGACTGGGCTAGTCAGCTTGGGAAGGATGTGTATTGATGACCACATGACCAATTTTTACTGAATTACTTTTTCTAATGTGGCAGGAGATGCTAGCTGAGACACAGCGCCCATTCAAAGTTCCTAATCTAGTAATGCAATCTGAGCACATGGCGAGCCAGCAGTGTTTTGAACCAGTGATGACAGGAAAATGATAATTTAGCAGCATTTTAAACTCAGATGCAGTGAAAGTTCTGTATAATTCCATTACCAAAAATGTTAAATTTAAGTTCTGCCTTTAATCTACAGCCCACAGAAAAAGAGAATTAAGACGGAAATCTGGTGACCCTACTGAAAAGCAGCCAAGGCCAGACAAAGTCCAAAGCAGCTGAGATCACACTAATGATTCTTAGCATCACTGCAGGCTCCATAAGTGCCAGACCAGCCTTGCAGCTCTTCTCCAAGAGCCCCAAGTGCTCCAGGGTCAGTGAAACCCCTGAAGGCCATGGGAGCTGTTTGGATCTTGCAGCACCACAGCTCCTACCTTGTATTTCTCGGTGATGTCCCCTGGGGAGTTCTCAGCCCAGTGCTGGGTACATCAAGCAGCCAAGTCCACCTGTATGTGCAGGACGCCTGGAGCAGGCAAGGTCTGCTCCAGTGAGGGAGCTTTCCAGGCTCCAGCTCTAGCCTTTACAAGAACTGTGTGCTGTAGCCCTGCAAACCCAATCGTACACACTCCACAGCACCTCAAACCAGCCTCACCCCAGGTGTGAAGCTCCTCAGAAGTGTTCTGTCCTGAGGGTGCAAGGTAGCACCAGTCCTGAAGCCATATACTTCTTTGCTGCCTGGCTCTTCTGTTCCTGAGCTTGTTTTTCCAAATAAAAGCAAACACACCTTTTACCATGAACACAAACACCGCCTTTTCCATCCCTCGTTGAAACAAAACAAACCCAGACCAGGACGGAAAGGGCACGCTCCCTCCCTTCAAGAACCACCAGCTATTCCTAATACATCAAACCACTGCCCGGCACATCCCTCACCAATGTCACAACTCAGCAAAGCACATTTGCCTTGCTGAAAGACAATGATCTGCTGCAGTGTGTACTGAGACCCAGATCAGTGCAGAGCCGAGCACATTAAGACTTTGCTGGATCTGAGCCGAAGTAACCTCTGGCCATCAAAGTTCCCTACCGCATATCAAAGGCTACAGGGACTGCCACTCCACTGCCATGCCTCTGCCAAGTGATCAGATTTGGCTGCCCTTGTCCAGTTCCCTAATAAAAGGTTTTGCTCTTAAAAGCATAAGACCGCTGCAAAGAAAACCCAGACAAAATACTGAGCCTAATGAGATAAAATACTGCGTAGGAAAAGCTCTCTCCATTGATCCAGGTGATGAACTACAAATTTACTCAACTTTAAGAAATAAGAGAAAAAGGCAGCAGAAAGGGTCAGGCAGCTGCTAATGTGCCGGTCGCAGGCAAGGTTGTCCCAGGTGCGTAGGTCATGCAGGTAGCAACAGAGGGGTCACTGGAGCAAGAAACAACCACATTAAAGAAAATACCTAAATGTTCCTCTAAGTCATAGCAAAATCAGGACCCGATCTCCTGCTGAGCTCCACGGAGGGAGAGGGAACGGCTGGGTGGTGGGAGGAGGCAGAGTGCCCCAGCCCTTCCGAGCTGGCTGTGCTGGTGGGACCAGGCACTGTACTTTTACCATTGCTCTTACTGAGATTCACAGGAATTACTGAAAACATTTACTTTACCAAAGTATTTTCCAGAACTGCTTTTTAAAAGTGAAACCTAAAGCTATGTTAAATGAACAATACCCCTGCAAAGCTGTGTGACCACTTGAAAGTCTAGCTGGTGCTGGCAGTCACAGAGAAAGGAACTCATGGTTCTGCAGGCATCCTTTGTGAATATCGAGTTTGTTTTGCTGTGCAAAAAATGTCTCAAAAGGAAACCACAAGAGTGATCACATCTTCATCTGACAAACTGCATCAGACGGAGGGGGAAGAGATGAATGAGGAACTGTTAAATGGTTCTTTCCAGCTTTTGATTTTACAGCTCAAGCCAGGACTGTGTTTTTCCCTTCAGATACTCAGAATTACTCTATCTGTCAGGGAGAGGTTGCTGTGTGAGGTACAATCAGGAATCTCCTTTTGTCATCACTTACATTTGGGGATTTCTGCATTGAAGTCACCGTTCACCCTCCAGTCCCTTAGATGTCTGCCAGCACAAGGGCTGAATCTGTGGCCCTGAAGCAGCTACCAGAGTCACGGAGCGGAGCTGGACCCTCCTCTGGTGGTAGCTCATCATGAAACCCCAGCAATGGTCATCACCCAGATCGGCACCATCGGCTCGCATCAGGTGCACGAGGCTGGCTCCAAAGCCTCATGGTGTTTCTCCATCACCTACATTCCCAGCCAAAGCCTCATGCTGCTCCTCCACCACCCGTGCTCCCGCTCAAAGCCTCATAGTGGTTCTCCATCACCCACATTCCCACCCAAAGCCTCACGGTGGTTCTCCCTCGCCCATACTCCCACCCAAACGAGCACATTTGAGGCAGCTCCTTCCTTTTCTTACCAAAGGAACATAATGTCATACACACAACAACAGTTACATCTCTAAGGGCTGATCCAACTGTACAGGTTAAATGCACTTTAAGAAAAGACACAACAACAAAGCACCAGAAGGAAAACCACATGAAGAAAACCCACTCCAACACCTAAACTCAGTCATCCTCAAAGCCTCAGTCAAGGGCTTTCTGAGTAACCATCCACGGCTGTTACGTGCAGGCACAGGCAGCTCACCTCCCCCGTGATGGCAGGCAGGAAAGCCGGGAAAGGTTTCTGTTTGCTTTGTGAATCAGGGAGCATCACGGTGGGGCACTGGCCCATGCTACCCACCCAGCTGCCAGCATGGTGTGATAAGGAGCAGTCACCACCACGTGCCACAGCAGTGCCACGCTCTCCCAGGACAGCAATTATGAGTGTCAGGGCAAAGCAGAAAGGCAGCAGAGACCTCACGGGCAAACCCTCCTGGCTGCTTCCTCCATCCAGGCTCTCCATCTTGACATGGGTCCCATCTGGCAAGAGCAGCAAAGCAACCGCTCAGAAGGAGCCTGGGCACATGTTACTTTACAAAACCTGCAAGAAATAGCAATGGCCATGCAGGCAGATGGGAAGGAAACCTCCACTCATACCTCTCACCCAGCTGTAGTCCCTGCTCACACTGGAAAGGAGCCATGAATACTGAACTGGCTTAAAACACAGGTAACCGGAGTGCAGCAGCCCAGCAAAGGCCAGTCGGGGCTCTGAACCCCCAAGCTGGAGCAGCAATGGAGAAGGGTCCCCGACAGATCTGCCAGCAAATGTGAGACCTGGGAAAAGTGGTCCAAAGGGCTTGTAACAGGACCTTCCACAGCCTGATCCCCAGCCCTCTGAAAACAGCAAAACCTCTCCCTTTAAGCTCAGTGGGGTTTGGAGTCGTCCCCAAATACCTCAAACATTTATGCTTGGGACAGCACAGTGCGCATCCCGCATTTGTCACATCAGTGGCCCCCTGCACTTGTTTAGAGTTAAGTTCATGCATTCATGTAATTGTAAGCACTCAGTCTTCACAGATCCCCTGTGAACGCAGAACCATGAAACGAGTGACTTCGCCACTGAATAAACCAGCCAGCGAATCAATGCATAAATATTTTCTAAGCTGCAGTTTTTATTGTATCTCTATATTCAGTATTCTGCTCGTGCTTCCCAGCAGCATCCTATCCTCTTCTGTATGACAAGGATGGTGAGCTCTTTACGAGGGACCTAACTCACCATCAATCTGTCAACAATTTGTCTAACTCTACCCAAACCCAACACTAATACCAACAGTTGGCCATTGCCACCTGAGGAGGATTAAGGAGGATCCAGGTGGATCCAGACCGAGTTTTCTGGGCTGAGGCAACACTTCTAGGAAACGACTGCTGCCAGGTACCCAAACCCTGCCCAAAACACCCCATCCACCCCAAGCTGGATGCTCCAGATCTGTACCTGGCCTCTGTCCTTCCCCAGTAATGGTGCTGGGGGCTTTCTCGAAGCCCTGGCAAGCACACTGGCTCCCATCCGGCAAAACACTTAAGCATGTGGTTTAACTTTGAGCGTGTGATCACAGCTGGAATTGCTCATGTGCTTAAAGATAAGCACATGCTCCCGCGCTGTGCTGTACGGGGGCTCAGCTGGGGCACCCCACCCCAGAGAGCCCCACAAACGCCCCTGCCACGCCAGCTGGAAGGAGGGCAGCCAAGGGTGCAGCACCTTCTCATCGCACTTTTCCTTCACTCACTGCCTGATTTGGCACTGCTGAAGGTGACACAGAGCCAGCACAGGTGGCCAAGGGCCTCCGTGCACAGCAGAGTGGTGACATGGGCAAGGATGAACCCCCCAGGGTTTGGCTCATCTGCAGCCTCCAGCCAAGCACCAGAGCCAGGAGCTGGTGCGGTGAGAGCCGGGCAGACCCTCCCCACCGGGGCCTCGTAGGAAGGGCCGGGCATTGCCGACCTCCCAGGGCCATGAACACTTGCAGATCTCAGCAGGTGAAAGCCAGGATGGGGGTGGCACAGCAGCGGCTGCCTCGACCCCTCGGGCAGCAGCTCCCCGTGCTGCTTATTCACGGACCACGGGCGAGCGAAGCCTTCCCCGAGCGGCTGCACAGCGCATCCCACCTCCTGCCCCCTGCTCCGCGGCAGGGACCCGTCGATGGGAAACGGCCAAACCCCATGCCATCCTTTCAGAAGACCATGGAGAGCTGGGCAGGGCGGGCTGTCAGGTTTCTTCTGTCACACGCACGGATGGATGGAAGGTGGAAGGAAGGAAAATGTCCTCTGCCTCCTGATTTACACCCCATCCCTTTGCCCTTTCCTCAAGCAAAGAGACAAAACTGCGAAGGTGCAGCCGCACATCCACCCACCGCACCTTGCCCCGTTCCCGAGAAAACTCCCTGCGAACACCCACGGGAGCCTGCAAGCCCTGCCGCCGCGGCCGGGACCCAGCCAGCCCACTCGCCACGGCGGGCCACCACCCGCCGCGGCTGCAGAAGCCCCGCACACTGCGCGAACGCTGCACGCCTGCTCGCCGCACACCGCACGGCACGCAGCACAATGTAACGGGCACGGCGCCTTCCCCGGGCACTGCCCACCGCACGGGCACTGCCCAGCGCCCGGCACCGAGCCCCGCGGCCCCGCGTCCCGGCCAGCACGGCCGTTCCGCCTTACCCAGGTCGTCACCCGGAGGATGGTCTGCGGCTGCTTCAGGAAATCCACGGGGTCGATGGCCCCCCCCGCCCGGCCCGCTCCGAAGGAGGCTCCTTCCATCTTCCCCCGCCGCCCGCTCCGCTCCGCGCCGCTCCGAGCCCAGCCGCGCGCGCCCCGCGCCGGCCGCGCGCCTGGCCGCCCCCCGCGCGCCTCCCGCGTGGGCTCGTCCGCAGCGCCGCGTGCGGGCAGCGGGAGGAACCACCCGCCAGGCCGGGGGGGGGGGGGGGGAACACCGGCAGGTGCACGCGCCCGGCGCGCCGCCCCCCAGCGAGTCCGCGCTGCGCCCCGGGGCACCGTGGTACAGGCGTGGGCACCCGGTGTCACCGTGCCGTGCCCGTGGGCACCATGTACAGCCACGGGCACCCGGTGTCACCGTGCCGTGCCCGTGGGCGCAGTGTACAGCCGAGGGCACCCGGTGTCACCGTGCCGTGCCCGTGGGCAGCCACTGTCACCATACTGTAGCCATTGGCACTGCGGTAGAGCCATGGGCAACCAGTGTCACCATGGTACAGCCACGGGCACCCACTGTCACTGTGCTGCAGCTAGAGACACCATGCTACGGCCATTGTCACTATGCTACAGCCAGGGCCACCATGCCGTAGGCACAGCCACTGCGCTGTGGCTGGGAACACCATGGTACAGCCAGGATACCTTGTCACAAGCCAGGGTCACTATGCTATTCCAAGGATTGCCATCCTAAGGCACCACGCTGCTTCTGGGAGATAGCATGCCAAGGCCAGGGGTATGGTGCTGTTGCAAGGGTCACCCTGCTGTGCCACTGTCACCATGCAATGGCAAGGGCTTCCTGAGTTGGGGCCAGGGCAGCCCACGTGGCTGTAAGTGCCTGGGCCGCTGGCAGGAGGGAGCTGCTATGGCACAGAGCCCCACGGGTCAGCACACTGCTCAGCTCACCTCTGCGGCAGAGTCACACCTTGGCCCCCTAATATAAACGCCCTTTCCCTGCCCAGACCCAAGGGTGTCCCTGCTGACAGCGGGGACAGGCAGATGTCACAGCAGAAAGGGCTGCTGTCACCAATTCTGCAGAGCGAGAGCCTCGGGGGCCGTGCAGCAGGCAGCACCACCGCAGTGCAGGCAGGGCTCTGACTTACAGTGCGACCCGGGTGCCCACAGGCAGCTCACACGGGACCATTGGCCAAGAGCTGCCGCACTGGCGTGACCGAGGGGAGGGGTTGGTGGCTGCTCCAGAGCAAGGCGCACCAGCTATCGGGTGTGTAGCAGCGTAAGAAAAGGGGTGAAGCCTGATGGGGCTGCAGCTCTGGCTCTCCTCGAGCAGGAAAGGAGGCACCCAGAGCTGCCGTGGGACAGGAGGAGGTCAAGCACCGTCCCTGCTCCTGCCTCAGGGACACTAGGAAGGAGGAAAAAGGAACCTTCAAGGGAAACCCTCTATTACTGCAAAGGGAGTTCCCCCCCGAGGCTCCAGGACCATCTCTTGAGTTAGTTTTCGTAGCACCGTGATGATGATCCTGGTTCCATAGATACGGATGCCATGACAACTCTGACATCATCTCTGCTTCAGATGGGAACTGCAGGGAAAGTCACAGAGAGGAATATGCATGCATTGCTGGTATGGAGCAGGCCTCCGGTTGGGGCTGGGGGGCTTCTCGTGGCTGCACCGCTGGCTCTCCTCCCGACCTGCTGTCATACAGCTGCTTCCCCATGTGAGGGACCGGTGCCACTGCCAGATCGCATGGGGTACACGTCTAGCAGGCGCGTTAAACTTCTTACATGCAGAACACTAACAGAGCAAAGGATTTCCGTGCACTGTGCCCTGTCTCTGGCTCGTTTTGGCCTTTTGCAGCTTTGTTGGTTTGTTCTTTCTAGCAGGTGGAATCAGAATTTAACTGTTAAAACTCATGATGATGCCATTCAGTTTTTCTCAATTACAGGTGAGTCGTCATCTCTCCAGATCTATTTCTGACTCTCGGCAGGAAAAGCAGAACTCAGCCTTTCGTTCCTCAGTGTCACCAGCTCAGTAGAAACCACATTTTACTATGCAAAAAAGAAATGGCTACAAAGAAGATGCCAGGTTGGTCCCCCCTGCTTTCTTCTGGCAGGATGTCTCATGGGCCTGACCAAGGATTGCACTCCAGTGTCAAAAGCATTGCCAGCTCATCCCTGAATTGCAGGTTGAGAACAAAGACCATTGAAGGGATTATCATAGGTGATTTTTTTTTCAAACACCTGCAGCAGTTTAGAAGCAGTTGTCCCAGCGTCCTCACAAATAATTTTTTCATGCTTTGAGAACAAACTGTCCTGGATCCATCAGCCCAGAGTTATGTACAACAGCAAAGGCAGCCCTGCTCTCCAGGGGGGGCTGGTGCCAGGGAAGCTCCCTTGTCTGGGTTGGGCTCAGCACACCCCACACCTCACCCCACAGGCAGGTGCCCTGTACAACCACTGCCACCCTAAACACCCCAGGTTTGTCTGTGCAACACAACCAGCTCGCGTACGTAAAAGGTTGTGGACAGACCCTCAGAAAACCAACAGAATTAAGAAAGCTGTGCCGTGGGACGTAGACACAGGAGAGCTGCGTGCTGCCAGGGCTACTGCACAGGGAATCCTCTAGATCTCTGGGGTCTGCTCTTGGTTTTCTGATGACATGGGGAAAGACACTTCAGTCCTCCCCCTTTCTAAAATGTCTTGCCCAGCTCATCTGTCCTGACTGGGACAGGCATATTTTAGACAACACAAAGCACAAGGGACCAAGATGCTGCCTGAATCTTTCAAATGCAACTGTAGGACAAATTGTAACTGTTTCCAGACAGATACATGGTTTGTTTGCTTCAGGGCATGACTGTGATGCAGGGGGCAAGATTCCCACTGAAACCCCCGCTTCTAATCTTGTCTTCTTTCTTAGAGGTTCATATCTCCAACTTCTGCTGTGTGCAGTACGTTCACACAATCATTTTTCACGTCATGTTGTGCTAGCTTTTTTCCCCTGCTACGGTGCAGATACAGACAGTAGCTATCTCTAGCTGACATGCAAACTGTATTTCTGTTTCACTTCCTATTGCTGCAAATAAGCTAACAGACACACTGAGCCGGCCAATAACGGGAAAGGATATTGCATCTTGAACATCTTCCCCATCAAGTGGGGGAAAAGAACAATGTTTGGAAATGGCACTTTCCAGAGCATTTGTTCAGTTTGAACAAGTTCCGTCTGCATTTACCATTCCCCCTGGATTTCAATGACAGGGAGCAAACAGAGCAGCATGCAGACAAGTGCCTGAAATCTGTCTGTGTTTTGATTTTACATAAGTTTAATTAAAGGTAGTGGAAAACATGAATTTGCCTCCTGCTTCTTGTAGTCACGTTGACATCTTAATCTTTGTCTCCAACACAAGAAAGCGATCAGGTTTTTACCCAGGGATAAGTACATGGACGTGACAACCTTGAGGAGACAAGATGTGGGGCTTTCACCTTCTTCAACGCCTGCTCAAGTCAGCCCTACCCACTCAGCTGAGGGCTGATCTCAACTAGCTCTACAGAGTCGAGTGGCGGTGCTTTTCAAGGGCATATGGCTGAACATAACCAATTCATGAAAGCTTACCAAGTTACCTGTTGTCAGCTGAACGACTGTAAGCGATGCTAGCATCGCTCTGTGAAGCAGAACACATCTGCAAAAATTTCCAAGCAGATGGCTGAGGCCATCACACCTGGCTTCACAGCCTCAGTGCTGCGATCACTAGGATCAGGACCTGGCCCACAGGAAGCCCAGAAATGAAGATGATGAGTTAATATTCTTTCTTTAGCAGGACTGACCATATTTTTTCTGTGGCAGAGGGTAGCAGTGGGATGCTCCTGATTTGGTAGGCAAAACAATCAGCCACACTTTCTGCTTAACATCTCTAACACAAAATAGTGATGTGAAACAGCCCTGCTCTCAGAACAGCTTTGACAATGTATTTATAGTGAAGCAGCTTTGGCCAAGCAACCCAAATAAGCAGCACGCAGGCTCTCTGCAGCGTACGGCTCGAGGGAGCCAGCCAGGCTCCAGCCACGCTTTACAGCCCACCGACTTCAGCAGCTCCGCAAGGTCTGACACTGTCTTTTGCATCGGTGTGGGTGGTAAAATGGCTTGCCCTTCACATTCCCTGGGCAGCACGCTTGAAACAACACTTCAATATATGTTCATTTACTTGTTGCTCTGAAATGCTTGGCTTGACATTCATTAGAGTTCGGCTAATACTGCTTTCAGCCATTAGTCTCTAGAAAAGCAAGAGCTGATGGAAATACTGAGAGGTGCTTAGCGATTCACAGTGCCCAGTAGCAAGAGAACAGACTTCCCGATTAGCAATACCTTAGCACACTATCACTAGAAAGCTCCTTAATGCCTTCTGCCCTAAGGGATCCAAAAATATCTGGAAAATCATTTATTAGCTGGTAACTCATCCACTTCTGAAATGCAGCCATTTCTCAGGTGGAATTCAGCACTTGCTGTGCAAGTATAAATGTGGTAAGTATATTAGAAAAAATGCAGTAAAATTTACTAACTGAAATTGCCAGGGGGAGATTTGGATAATAGAATTCAATTAATTGCAATAGCTTTTGTTTTGAACAAAAGAGTTAATATCTCAGTACTTGCTTAAAAACCAAACAAAACCCCCAAAGGGTTTCAAAATGCTTTCCAGTGGCGCAATTGCAGGCTTGACATCGCATCTAGTTAACTTATTCTTTGCTGCTTCTTAAAATATTTCATAGCACAAAGCGTCTGGGGGTTTTGGCAAACTAGTAATCTAATCTGATTCAGTCACTGGGCCAAACTCTTCTACAGAAAAGTGCACAACACCTTGGGAGGAGCTAGGCGAAAGGGAAATAAGATCTCTAGCAGCTTTCCAAGTCAACCTCCTTAGGATCACAACAGCAAGTCACATCGTGTAGGGCCTGATCAACAAGTTGATTTCAGTGCTTGTCATATGCTACCTGCTCGGTGTTGCAGCTAAGCAGGTATGGTAATGCAAGCAGAGCTGACAGCTACGAGGACACGGGGCAGCCTCTGAGCAGCTCAAGGCATGCTCTGACATGCAAAGCTTCTACAATTCTCATTTGAGCTACATCGTTTTGCTGCCAAAGGAGCTCTCCCATCTCCCTCCTTCTGTTCTTATCATTTCTGCTCATCTTACACCACAAAGCAAGATCCACAGTGCAAGTTCTTGCGGAAATAAGGGCCACGACATTTGCATAATGAATGTGGTACTTGTAGTAATACACGGAAAATAAACTCCACTGTTTCTTAAGCAAACATAGCAAATACTGAGCAGGTCCTCAGATTCAAAAGCAAGATGTAACCAGATGTAAAGGAGATTTGTGGGACAGACTGATATGAGTGATTTTATTATAGCGAACGATCTTAGGCCCAGGACTGTGCAGTACGAGCACATTAAAATAGCCTCCCTGAAAGAGATTTTCATCTAAGTAGGAAATACAGGCAAAGACTGCTGAAACTGCTATTTTTATCCCCATTTTGCAGAAAGTGAAGCATGGCTACAGAAGATGAAGTGACTTACCTGGAGGCTAGCAACAAGCTTACAACTAAGAAAGAACTAAATTTTAATCTCTTGAATCTCCAGCCACATGCTCTAGCCATATAGGCCTTGTCTTACATAACTTGCCTACCTCTTATCCCATCTAAGAAGCATGACAAGAGGCATAGTCACAGAATCCACTTTTTTGCACTATGAGTAGCTTGGGCCAGATGTCAAGAGTGGAAGAAGCAGGGAAAGTAGAGCTTTGCCTGACCGGACTTGGCATTTGAAAGGAAAGTCCCCATCCAGCACCATCCAGTGCTGGGATTTGAGTTTAGACTTAGAGCTTGGTGTTCTGGGAAAAACAGAACTTTGAGGGACTCCATGAAATAGCTGCCTGATATCTGCTGTGGGAAACACATTAACTTAACTCAGCTGTTTTCTTTCTCACAGATCTGCTAATTCAAAGCAATGCTCCCGTAAAACTCTGTGGGATTTCTTCCTACCTCGGCCCATGCAGAAAGGCTGGGTTGCATCCCTGTATCTCAAAAGAAACAGCTTTGCTGAAGTCTTGACTGTCTTGTGATCTTCCTTCCAAATCCTCTTTCTCCTCCATAAAGCATCCAGAGCAGATGACAACCATGCCAAGTAAGTTTGATTCCTTCTCTAAAATCGATGCTTGTTTCATGACTGCTGTGTATCAGTCCCCTTACCTACGTCTGGTCTGTGTGAGCCCACACATGTTTGCACATGCACTAAAGAGATTGTGTGTGGCACAACTGAATTGTGCCAGCAGAGACCTTCTCACCTTTAAGCAAGGTACACACCTGGCTCCCATCTGCTGTCGGCTTTGGCCATGGGAGGAACAAAACAAGCCACAGGATCTAACCCAAAGCAGCCCTGCCACTAAGAGAACCTCTGAAGGCTGGCCACAGCTGAAGTCACTTTCCTACAAGCAAAGCAATGCCCTATATCACACACAGAGCGCTCTGTGAAAGAAAGCCACTGTTACAAAATTATCAGATAAAACTCATTCACCCTTTCCAATCTGTTAGTGACCTGATAAAAAAGCCAGAATTTCTCCATATATGATCAGGCAGGAAACATGCTGGAAATAGCATCCAGGGCTTTAATATACTTCCAAGTGCAGACTTTAGCTGCAGGCAGAAAAATAACATGTCCCTCATTTAGGTAATTATACGAGAGGTATCGTACACTAGTTTGAAATATAACTGAGGTCACCAAAATCTCCCAAAACCACAGAAAAGGGACTAGCATGAGGTAAACATTTGATACCTGGAGCAGTCCGCTATTCCAGGGAAGCGCAAGACAGGAAAGTCAACGAAATGCATGCTTTGTTGCCCTCTACTGCTTGCTTCGTTAAGATGCAAAGCAAATTTTCCCCGTAGTTTCACCCTTGCGAAGCACCGTTGCAGTAACGGACAACAGAAGCCAAGAAGCGCGGTGCGATGCGATACACGGGAGGGAAAACCGAGGAGCAGGAAGAGGCTTCCGCATCGGGAATGCTCGAAAGGGAAACCGACAGCCCGCAGTAGCACAGCACACAGAAGCAGAAGGCACCTTTACGCAGCAAGCAATGCAGCAAGGTCACAGGAGGCAGGGGCAGAGCTCAGCAGGCCTGAGTGCCAGCACCGCTGTCTAGTGCTAGACCGTGCCAGATGCGGTGAGCCCAAATGCCAGCACAACTTTCCAGGCTGTATTAGCTACCCTTCACTAGCCCAGTATGTGCAGATGGGATTGTCACACACCAAGGGGAACAGAACAGTTTCAAAGCTTGGCAAATGCTAGTGTTGCTTGTTAGACTTTACCTCTGGGAACATTAAGAGCAATTAAAAAAACTAAGAACTGACAGCAATAATAGATACCCCAGCATCAGCACAGATAAAGGTACTGAGTCCCATTTATCCTTAGTTGGCAGGAACCAACCTTTGCTCCAGAGTTGAGGGTTGCAGCAATTTTCTGACATGCAGTAGATGAGTGTTGCATGCCAGCTACGACCATCTCCCAGCTCCCTCGACTGTCAATTGACTGTGCATTGGTGCAGACACACCTGAACTGGCTGCATCAGCCAGCCTGGAATTGGCACATGTTGCTCATGGACACTTTCCTGAGGGAATTGCCAAACCAGGTCAGTGCTCCAGCTCATCACAACGCTGACCCCCATCCCCTTGGACAGTCCTCTGCATTCTAACCACTGATTTGCCTACATAGCTGTGGTTTTGCTTTACTTGCTTTATTGTTATTTCCTATTAGCCTACAAAAATCAAGAGTTGATTTCCCACAACCTTGTTGGCAGTTCCTGCTGAAGTGCTTGTTCCTGACTACACAAAATACCGAACAACTCCTCACCATCACTCAGACAAAAATCCCTGAACAGCCATTCCAGGAATGGAGGGATGTGTGTGTGTGAAATCAGTGCTGATAGGAAGGGGTAAACCCCTCACGAACTACAATCTAAACCCTACCCTCTCCAAGCCTGTAAAACTCCAACAGGAAGAAATAGTAGATACTGCCTGTAACAGGCTGGAGCAAAAGACATGTGAGCAAAGCAACTCTTGGGAATCTTACTGTAAAAAGGAGACTGTATATGCCCCACACACTGTAAAGGAACAGCTAATCCCTAGAAAAATGCCAAAGGCATAGCAGTACTTCTGCCAACATCTGCACTTGTAACTTGCTTAAGCAACTCTGCCTCCCATTCATGAAGCGGACAATTCCCTCGTGGGTCCCTGCTCATTGCTTTGGCAGTGGGGAGAGAGAAATGAAGCGGAAAAAAAAAAACCCCACCCACAAGGAAGTACAGCTACGAATGCAAACCATGCAAGAAAACAGTTAAGTTCTTCGTGAAGCTGAAAGGTTAGCCAGGTGCCTGTAATAGGAGCAACTCTTGAGTAAGATCCCACAAGCTCTTTAGGCAGCACCTGCTCCTGACCGTGCTTTGCTTTGCATAGGCTCCTCCTGTTGGTGGGAAGCAGCTTCTCCCTTCTGGCAAAAGCGATGGGTTGTGCGGTGAATATGCAGTTAACAAACACTGCCCTTCAGTAGATGACATCCTCCTCTGCCACCCTGCTCAAATTCAGCAAGATTTGAGCTACTACCAACTGTAACACTATCCTTAATACTGTTAGAAACACGACAAAATGTTTGAAGCCCATTAAAAAAAAAATCCCACTGATCCCCATATAAAACCAAACTCCAATCTGATGGGCAAGCACCTGCTGCACAATTTTACTGCATTTTTGTAGCTTCTTGGCCCACAAAGAACTGTGTCAATTCACTAGCACAACAGGAAACCACCGGTTGTAGCCCCACCTTGTCTGATCAATACACACAGAGAATCACACAACCTCAGTTGAGCCATTAAGCTCAGACAGTCATATTGGCATGCAGAAGGTTAGACACACCAGCACAATACAATGCCTTTTCCTAAGGTCTCATCCAGTAGGGAAGCCAGGAATTACCTCAGTTGCTTTATTATTTTCACATCAACAGGAAATATAATTTGAATACAGGTATTTTTAAAACCAGATTTAATCAACTGCATTTAGAATTTACAATTTTCTGTACACAAATACAAGTATCTTCAATAAAAATTCCTTTTGTAAGATTAAAACTTGAGATGTGGTACAAATGAGCAGCAAAAAAAAATCCCCTCCCCTCCCTGCATAGTCAAGTCCAGAGACAATGATATGCCTGAGAAACATCTAAGTCAAAGCTCCTCTGCAAAGCCATAAACACAAGAGAACAAGAGTGCAAGCATAGATTTCACCAAACAGCCACCTGACAAAGTTACAAACTGCCCTAATAACATCTAGTAGCCACAGCTGGTGGCCTCATTATTAGGAAGCATTTACTAAAGACACTGGCTTCAGTTTTAAGGCTCTTTCCCTACCCCTGTGCCGCCGCCAGGGCACAACAGTACATGCTGGCAGAAGGGGCTTTTTCTTCTGCACGCCTCTACAGCCTCCTTGAATGACATAAAGTGACAAAATGTGTTGCCCCAGCTGCTCCACCTGATTTTGAGCATGATACACATTTATCTTCCTCTCTACACCGAATATATGAACAGATGCTGCAGTATGGTAGAAGGTTACCATGCACCCACCTGTCGGTGACCGCTTGCCAGCGCCAGACAGCAGTGGTCGAAGGCCTCTGCAGCAGAGATCAAGTGCAACCCACTGACCCAGCCCATTTTCAGTATTAAGATGGGTCTTGTACCAACTTGCTCACTTACACTGAAACAAACTAGGAAGAAATCTCATCATCTGCTCCATGGACGATGAAACTGTTGCAGAGAATAGTCAAGGGCAGACTGGAAAAGAAGAACAGTAAATTTCTCCTCCAGCACAACCAAGTCCAGAAGAAAATGCCTGTCCACACCCCCAGCCACTAAAACTATCCTGACAGAACTGGGTAATTTTGCGCCCGACAAAAGCAGAGGGCTACAGTCTTTGTGTTGGTCCTCTCCCAACTAATGGATATCAATGTCCTTCATTTTGGGGACTGAGTTTATTACCAAAAAGACAAAAAACAAGGGCTGGAATTCATTTGTTCCAAGAACCTCAACATGCTAATAAGGAAATTTTCTGAGCACTTCTAATAACCATAACAATACCTTCGAGTCATAAGTCAGATTGCACACTTGATGAAGTACCTTACCAACATTTTGTTGGGTTTGTGTTCAGAAATCCTATGATGCAAAAAACTTCAAGAATAACTGGTCCATAAAATTTGTCTCATATGGTTTTAACAGGTCCAACTTAAAAGAACTGAAATACATCACAAAATATTAAAATGTATTTCCAAAGTTCTTACTGCTTTCTAAACACTGAGCCGCCACACACACCGGTTTGAAGATCAGAGTTCTTAGATACAAGCTGTCATCATTCTACCACTACTATAAAAGTACTGTTAACATGTCCAGGCAACACGCACTCTATCAACAAGAGTAAATTTACAGGCGTTCTGTAGTGCATAAAACTAAGTTCACTGAAACATGCAAGAAAACCTCAGCAGGAAGTACAGAAAGAAAAAGACTATTATTGTCATTATTTGTGTGAGCTCCTGCAAACTCTTCACAGACGGAAATGCAGTAAGGGCAGGACATCACTATTTACTTCAAGAATTTGAAATTATTTGGACATTTTTGTGAAAACTGTCTCTTCTTATAGAGAGATGTGCTTACATGCATTGTGGTATAAACCATTTATGCTGCTATTTCACTTGAATCTGAAATTCACACTTAGTATCAGTACTCTGATGCAGTATAGCTGATCTAGGAAAAATACACAGAGCATGGATTCTGACCAGCTTCTACAGAGGGAATTTACCCTAGGGACTCCCTTCAGGCCCCTGTGCAACAAATACTATGTAAAGCTGACGTCACAGTCTTAGGCAGGACTCAAATACTGCAGGGGGCTTGTAAAGTGCTTTTGTTCTAGAGAGGCTTTTAGCTAGGGGATAACACCAGAATATCAACTGGGTCAGTGAGTATCAATCAAAAATTTCAAGTGACATCTAAGAAATACTGTGTGCTAAACAAAGCTGAATATGCTTCATTACAGTTAGCAGTCTCAAGCTATTTTCACGACAGACAGAAGTTCACAGCAGAGACAAAGAGGTTATCTGCTTTAAGATTAAGTAGTTCAGTAGAACTTACCATCATATCACTTCTGGATCCAAAGAAAATCAGCAATCAATTTAAAACATTTGAATTTCACCCCATTGATACTTCATTCCATTCATCAAATGAGGGTGGGTTTTTTGTCCTGCTTTAGTTTCCCTTTCTACAATGTCCTCTTACAAGACAAATTGAAAGACAAAAATAAAATGAGAGATCTGGGCTCCATGATTTTAGTATTTAAATTAAATGTACCTGCCTTCAGGCCTTTTATCAAAGGAACTGAATTCAAGTTTAACAACATTGGTGACCTCTGAAAGAGATCTGGGGATACAGGCTTGGCACAAAACACAGCGTGAGTTTTCTCTATTAGAACAACAGAAACAAAAGTTTGAATTAATTCGATGCATCTTCTATAACATCAAGATAAGGCCTGCAGATAAACGTAAAATACCACAGAGCAGCCTATACAACTGTGTTCAGGTAAAACAAATTGTAGTCACAGAAAAAACCAAATGCCTCTAAAATAAGGAAGTGTCATAATGAAAAAGTTTCCACTTGTGACTTAATTCCACAGGTTTCTATCAATTCTTATGTCAAATGAAGGCCTCAGTCCCTCAGATAATACATTTACGTAATCATTTATCAAAATATTATTAGGATAAAATTTTCAAATTTACTTTTAGAATTGGTTTACCTTTATTTCCACAAGCCACATCAGTCACACACACAAGCACACAAACACACCGTTACTGACTCGCACATCTCCCTGTAGTGATCAACACGCTGTGACACCAGATTGAATAGGTCTGTTAGATTTCCAAAGCAGTCTCTATGGATTAATCACAACTACCATCTTTCCAACCATCTCTCCAACGCTCATCCACACGAGAGCAGTCAAATTCAGATTTTCCCAGTTTCCTGTTCACTTCATTATGAAGAAGACACAACCATTGGGAGAAGTTATTTCTGTTGCTAGTATCAGGCTGATTTGTACGTAATCTGCAAACAGGGAAGAGGAAACAAATGTTACTTCTTTACAGTCACCAACTTCAATACCCAAAGCAGGCACACAGCAGAAAAGGCGACTGGCTGTCTGCGTGCTATGGCAAACTGAGTCCCAAAGAGAACACAGAAGAGAGCCCGCAGGTTGGTAATTATCGGAGGCCAAACTTCCACTATAAAATACTGATGGCTGCAACTGGCTGGGTTTCATTCACTGCCTAGTCTTGTCAACTGGAAAAGACGCAGAAGTCAAAGAGTTTATGATAAAAAGCAAGAAGTACTCGAATACATCGAAACACCAAATAAAAAAAAAAACAAAGAAATAATAAATGAAAAAACCTGAGCAGCTGTTTTGCCATGTGATGTCTGCTAAGTCAATAATTAGGTTTCAAACTTTTTTTTGCATGTTCATCATCCCTGAGAAGAGTTAAAACTTTTGAGAAACAAGCTGACAGCAACAAAAGTAGAAAAGTTTTATCAAACATCTCAGCCCATTTTGGTCTTTGCCTCCACTGCTGAGGTTGCTGATAAAGGGGATTTTCTGGGACAGAAAAACACTTGCCTCCCGACAGCCAAATTATTTCAAGAGCCACTCCAATTTCACAATTGTGCACAAGTCCAGCTTGAACCAGAAAATCCTGAAATCGCCTCCGGAAGCCCCTGGAGGCAGCATACAACCTAACAGCATGAGAAAAGGTATTTGTTTTTAAAGTAAGTGTATCTCTGATTTATGCAATAATGGAAGAAACCAGTTCAGGTAAGCTACAAACCCCAACTGCAAGAAGAGCTGCTGATATGCAAATAGCTGCTGCAGCCCAGCACCTCAGGCTAGCCTCTTCAGCAGCAGCCACCAGAAAAAAAATCTCTGGCGAAGCAACTTACCTTTCCCTCAGATCCTCAGCGCAGTGCTGGCAGGGGTAGAACTTGGAGAAGAGGCTGATGAAGTCCCTCATCTCCTTCTGCTGGGCAGCGGAGGGGTGGTCGGGGTAGTAGGCTGCCATGGTGTGCAGGAAGGCCCAGGTGCTGCGGCCCAGCTGCTCGCTGTCCAGGGGACAGTCCGGCGGTGGCTCCTTCTCCTCTGTGACCACCGGGTCCTGCAGCAGGTGACAGGGTTGTGAGGGGACACTGGTGGCACTGGGTGGGGGGTTTCCCACCGTGTGCCCCTCTGCGCTCAGGTGGCAGGATGAGCGGGGGCGGGGGGGGGGGGGCAGGCCCTTCACACCCCCAGCGGGAACAACGGCTGCGCCCCCGCCGCACCCGCTGGAGGGAAGATGGAGGCCCCTCACACTCGCGGAGGGCAAACCCCGGCTCCTTCACACCCTGAGGGGGGACACACACAGCCCCATCACACTTGGGGGGCAGGATGGAGGCCCACTTCACAGCTCGGCCGAGGGCTGACAGCCCCCCCAGAGTGACGGGGGAGGCTGCCGCCGGCCCTCCCACGGGCAAGCCGCCGCCTTACCCCGCCGCCCGGGCCCGCCCGCTTCCTCTGCTCGCGGAGCCAGCTCTTGAAATCCGTGCAGGCTCGGCACGGCTTCTTGGATGGCTCCTCCGCCCCGGAGCCCGCGGCGCCGTGCGGGACGGCGAAGGGGAAAGCGAAAGGGCCGTTCTCGGTGCCCGGGAATGGCGAAGCGCCACGGCCCGGCCGGCCCTCGCTGGGCGCCGCCATCTTGGCGCCGCGGTGCACCACGGGCCAGAGCGGCCACCGCGGGAGGCCGCCATTTGAATCGTCCCCGGGTTCCCTCAGGCGGGAGCGGGCGACGCGGCTGGGCCCGGGGGTCCTGCTGCGCCCCGGCCCGGCTCGGCCCGGCCCGCCCCGAGGGACGGAGTCTTTCCCGGGGCTGGGCGAGGAGGGTCGGCCCGGGCCTTTGCCGTTGAACACCACACACAGAAATGTGAGTTTCTAATAGTTTTTGCCAATACAGCAGCAGGCTCTCGGTCTGCGTCTGGTGTCTGAGGAAAACAGGGTGGATTTTCCTTCACACGGCACAGTGACAGGAACCTCCTGGCAGCGCTTGTCTCCCTCACATCTGTCTCTGCCTCTGTGTGTGTATATGGATGTGTATATATATATATATACATACACATACACGTTGTGTGTGGCTGGCAGAGAGCAGCTCTCCTACGTGCCTTGGGCAGGGAAGGGCACTTCAGCGTTATCTCCAGCACAGCAATACAGTCAACAATGTGATTTAAAGAACAGATAATTCTAACTCATACACCTGTAGCAGAACACGCCCATATCAAATTTTACATGATTGAATACCTGCCGTGTGCTTGTAAAACTATATTGAGGAAGGGTTTACACAGCTGTCGGAAAACTTTTGCATGTGTTACTCAAGGACAGGTATATCAAGAAGTGAGCCCGCACCTGCAGCTGGGTGGGCTGCTGGGGGAGGGGGGGGCGGCGGCGGCGGCGCGGTGAAGGAGAGCCCAGGCCCTGCTCCAGCTCTTTGGTCTTAAGTGGACATTCAGCAGCTTTCCTTCTACTCCTGGTGAGCCTCAGGCTTGCGAGCACATGAGGATGGTGACCCAGCCCTTGAGTGATGAGCCAGTATGGCATTGGCTTCAGAGCTGGGTCTCTCACCCCTTGGAAGGGTTAATTAGCTGTGGTTTGGCACTTTCACAAAATCACAGAATGATCAGGGTTGGAACTGACCTCTGGAAAGCATCCAGTCCAAACCCCTGCTGAAGCAGGTTCTCTTAGAGCAGGTTGCACAGGATCACGTCCAGGCAGGTTTGAATGTCTCCAGAGAAAGAGACCCCACAGCCTCTCTGGGCAGCCTGTGCCGCGCTCTGTCACCCTCAAGGTAAAGAAATCCTTCCTCACATTCAGATGGAACTTCTTGTGTTGTAGTTTGCACCTGTTGCCCCTTGTCCTTTAGCTGGGCACCACTGAAAAGAGCCTGACCCCATCCTCCTGCTACTCGCCCTGAAGATATTTGTATGCATTGATAAGATCTCCTCTCAGTCTTTTCTCCAGGCTAGAGGCCCAGCTCTCTCAGCCTTTCCTCATGAGGGAGACGCTCCAGTCACCCCATCATCTTTGTAGCCTCTGCTGGACCCTCTCCAGTGGTTCCCTGTCTCTCTTGAACTGGGGAGCCTAGAACTGGACACAGCCTTCCAGGCACAGACTCACCAATGCAGTGTAGAGGGGGAGGATCATCTTAGAAAGTGAATTTTGTATTCACTCCCACTTTTCACCTCTTAATGTCCTGCAGGTTGAGTGAAAAATATGATTATTTGTTTAATGCAAACAAATGTATGGCTGGGATTCAGGTGGACCAAAACATCATCTTAAGAAATCTTGTATTGGCTGGCTGGTACGGGTTTTTGCCACCCCTCCCTCCTCCTCTTCCCCTTCAGGCAGCACCAACCCTTTTCATGTCCCTTCAGGCAGTCATGGCCTGGGACCTTTCCCCTTAGCAACTCCTGCCCCTACAAATAGCTGTACTTCTACACATCCTATTCCTTCCAGGCTGTTTTGTAGCCTATTTGAAATGCATCTTGAGTCTTTTGCCTGATGTTAAGTGCTGTTGTGCTGCCAATTCTGCAAAGACACAATTTGTATGAAAGTTGCTGGAAAAATACTGCTCATTTTCAGCTGTTATCCTCTGATTTATTTAACACAGCATGGTGTAAAATGTTTAGTAGGTAATGCATCATTTCAGAGAAATGCTTCAAAAACTTGCCTTTGAAAAGTTTTCAAAACTTAGTGTGCTTTATGTGGAAATGGCTGATCTGCCTCCTGATCTCCATAGCACTGGGCTGATGATCTGGATCTCCATCTCTGGGCCTCCTATTTACCAGTGCTCCATTTTTTCCTTTGTTTGCAATTTAATGAGAACATTCCTTCGCAGATATTCGGGAGGGAGGGAGAAGAGACAGGAGTAACTGATAGGAACTAATGAAATGTCTTTGTCTAAAGTTATAGACAACTATATATCTACATTTCACACACAAAGGAAAGATCAAGTAAGGGAAAAGACATTCTTTATGTTTGTTTTCCTTGCCCACCAATAAATGCTTAAATAACGTTGATGACATTATTTTTTTTTAATTCAGGAAAAAATGTATGCTGGTGTCTCAAAGAGACACGGGGAATTTCCTACAGTGCTTTATTGCTTAGCCTTCAAGCAATTAAATAGTTGCAGAGATGGTTCTAAGTCAAAGCAATCTCCTTGTTTGGCTGTTAACAGTCTGTTTGCCTTCTTGTTAGTGATTTCATTTATTGAGTTGGTTAAAATACAAGCATGTTTTATTGTTGCTTAAAAGAAAAAAGAGGTCAGAACCTGGAAAGAAGCTGTTGCTTACAGAGGGATTTGTGGTCATTGTTGCCCCCCCCTGCCCCTTTTCTGGTCAGCTCTAAGAGCAGAGCTGGCTTTTTAGGAAAAGGTGCATTCAGTTTTCTCTATTTGCCCCCATGGCCAGCATCATCTTGTTTCAAAGGTAAAAAAATGGAGATGCTCAGATTCAAATCAAAGCAAGGAAATCCACTTTACTGTGTCTAATTGAATCCCAGTGCAGAGCCTAATTAATTCCATACGAAGGAAGGAACATAGTGCAGAGCAGAGGAAGGACACAGTAGCCCTCCTTCCTGCTCACCCTTGGACAACCTTTCTGTTAAATCCCAGCCGGAGCTGGTGGATGCCCCGTGGAGGGTCCCAATGGGTGCTGGTGTTCAGCCGCATGTCCCTCACCACAACTGTGTGATGCTGGAGCATCCCCGCGGGTCCTTGCACCGCTGCTGCCCTCTGCCCGAGGGCGCTCGGAGCAGGCAGAGGAGCTGCAGCGTGGGTAGGCAACACTGAGCTCGGTGGGGATGGAGCTCCAGGGCTGAAGGAGCTGTGATGAGCCCTGGCAGGCCGCCGTGCTGCATGCTCCCACCTGGCCCTCTGGTCCCAGCACTGTGATGGAGGAGCTGGCAGTGTGCTAGAGCCTGTTACCAAACAAGCTCCTAACAAAGACCCCTCCTAAGAGTGGCTGCTTCCTGGGGGCAGGGAGCAAAGCACAGCTCCATCCCGTGATGCCTAGTCCAGGCTTCCTTGGTGTGTCCTCCAGGCACCTGCTGGCAGTGGCACCTTGCAGTGATCCTGGGTGTGGGCGCTGCCAACAAAGCACCTTTTTTTCAATTACTTACATCTGCAAGACTGGGCTCACTGAAGTCTACTGAATAGGTGCCTTTTCCTAACAGCTGCTTAATCTGTGACTAGAATAGGGTACTGCGCAGGACGGCAATGATGGTAATTACCAGGAAGTATTAGTAAAACCTGCGCTTGAGAAAATTAAAAGGGTGTGTTTGCCTTTCTCAGAGGAAGACTGCTGTTTGATGTTCTGCTGTTATCTTTGGCACTTGCTAAACAAAAGTTTGGGAAATGGCAGCTGACAGTGGATGGGAAGGAAAAAGAAACAGGCTGGCAACGGGATATGACCCATATTTGAGGCCAGATATGCGTCCCTCTGCTTGCTCTTTAGCGTGAGGGAAGCAGCTGGGGCCAGACAACCCCCGCCCCTTTGAGTAGAGCGAGCTATATATATATTTATATATACATACCAAGGTCTATACCCTGCTGCACCATGCCCAGGAAGCTGAGTCAGGATAGGCAAAATGCGTGGCACAAACATACCCGCAGTGGGCTTCAGGCAAGGACCGAGGCCTGAGCTTAAATGCAGCTCTTGAGCAAAGGAGGGGTGACCTCAAGGAGGGGTGTCCCCAAGGACAGGAAACCCCAAGGAGGCTTCACGCAGCTTTTTTCCCAGCAGTGTGACCCCCAAGTTACAGCAGGATGCTCATTTATGTATAAGTATGATTATATCTATGGAAAGGCTGCTAATTTTAAAAGATAACTCTTTCTAGGATGTGAGGGAGTTGTGTGGAAGTGTAGCAGCCTGCAGAGCCAGTGAGCCCACACTGCCTGCTGGTATGCATTTCTCACCATTACTGCAATAAAAAAGTTAGATTTGGACTAGAGAACAAGGAGTAATATTCTCAGAGCCTTCTGCTTCATTTGGGAACCTAAACACCACTGACTTTTCATTAATTAAAGTTCTTTAGAAAATTTTACCCTATACCTCTTAGGTATATTTTATATATATTATTATACTACAGATATACAACCCTTACCATGTTTTTTGTGATGGTTTTGCAGATAGTTCCAGTTGAATGCATGTGTTGCCCTCTCCAGGGGAATACACCAACAGGAAGCTGATTTGTATTTGCAGATTAGGATGTGGCCTGAAGTGTCAACCAGTTACATCAGGAATTAGTCACTCAGTTGTTTGTGAAATTAAAGTCAACTAGGAAATAGCAGCAGAAAAAGATAATGTGTACTTCCAGGGAAGTGTATCATATTGAATGGTTTTGCATGTATACATGAAATGCATTGCGTGCAAAGTTTCCCCAGGCATGAATTTATCTCCCAGTTATCAGGAAGGAGCCTGCTGCCATGCTGCCATGTTTCACTTCCAGTGAGTGGGTGAGACACCAATTTCAGTTCAGATCCATCCAAAACTATTAAAATGTGTTCAAAACAGTCTGAGGGTTAAGACCCTTCAGACAGTATACCAAGGCAGCCTACACCCAGAGAGTATATACCGATATATATACCAAGGTCTATCTATATACCAAGGTCTATCCCCAGAGACTGCAGTATGTTATTTTAAAGTTCGTGACATTTTTATGTGTAGATCCTCCTCTGATTACAATGGGAATTCAGAAGTAGTGGTGTTTATATTGCAATGGCAGGGATAGAGAGGAAACTAAATTATTTTCTACAAGTTGATACAAGCAGTTGTCTGATGCTTGTCATGCTCCAGTCTGTCTGCTACAACCCAGACTCTCTCTGAGCATCCATGTTAATGTTAATGCATTCTGAGCACAAACACAGCAAAACTGGGGGTTTCCTTCTGTTCTTTTGAAAAATAAAACAAAATCTTCAGCAGGCAGCTCCCGTTCCTCTTGACTTCACAAAAGGAGACTGGCCCAACTGCTTTCTGTGATGGCCAGGAGAGTTCAGAGTGGTCTCCGGTGTGACCAAGGGCTTCTGCTGCTGCTGCTGCTGCAGCAGAACTGACTGCACAGTGAGAACACCCTTTGTTTTAGTAAAAAGATGCTCTTTGCAGTTTATTAAAAAAATGTTGTAGCATGCTGTTTGCAAAGTGGATTTTGAGGGTCCTTCCTTATCAGAGACTCCCATTTTTGTATCCTGAAAATTAATGACCATGTTGTTGTGAGAGCTGTGCTATTAAAATCACTTGTCCCATACAGGACAGGTACACGTGGTGGTTTCTGTTTTTTTCCTCATCTTTATGCAGCTCTCCCTGATTTTGGAGTGCTTCCTTTTTCTAGAAGTAGGTCAAAGTAAATGGACAATATTAAGTCTCAACCAGTGGTGGAGGAAGATATTTTTCTCAGATAACAATTGCTATGAGAATGTGTTGAATCGTTAAGGATTAAACATTAATGAAACAACAGTTCTCCTTCCACATTACTCTTCTCCCCTCCAGACTTTTGAGTGAAGAGTAAATATTGTTTTCCCTGTTTTCTGAAGGGGCCAAGGAATGTGAAAGCTTGCCTTTGATCTGAAAGAAAGGTGAACTTCTAACTTGAGCAACCAGCGCTGGTGAAAACCCCAGGAGAGATAAAGCACTTTGCATATTCTGCTTATCAATGGCAGTGGGGAATGAGGAAAGGGTAAAAATAGGTTGAGCATTTCTCGGAGTAATTTGTGAGGAATACAACAGTCTTGTCTCTGATCAGACTTTACTGTATTTAGCATGAAGTAAGAATAGCTTTTGCCCAAGTGAAAACATTATTTCTATGTGTTCATCGATATTGGTTTTGCTTGCCATTGGCTGTACAGGTTGTGTTGCTAGGATTTTCCCCTCATGGATTTTGGAGAGTGCGGGACAGGCTGTGCACTGCAGAGGCACAGCCTCCTTGAGGCTTGAAACCCCTTGGAAACTCAACCCTGCCTTCCATCTCCCTTCACATCCCTTAGCCGGGTCCCAGCATGTACACACACTGCTTGACCTTTACCACTCAACACACCCATCAAACACTTTTTTTTGGCTATTTTACTGTAGCAAATGATCAGTAAACTTACACTTGCAGCAGCTTAAGTAACATTTCATCCTTCCTGGAACTTTATGTTTTGAATCATGTTTCTGTCCTTGGCACAACCTTAGAAAAACATGCCACTTTTACAAAGGAGCTATGAAATAACTGTAACATGTTCTTGGTAAACAGGGGCCCATCCAGCATGCCTCAGATGGCAGGCAAGTCTCCTGTGAAAGGCAGCTTTCTCCCTGGGCTGGGTGGCTGGATCCCAAGGGCATTTCAAGGAAGATCTGCTCTTTTGCTTTCACCCCTCTCAGCTGGCCGGTGTGAGGTTTCAAAGAGTTTGATGTGGTGCTGCAATTTTATATCAGCTGTTTGGCTGTGGCCACCTTGTCAGTGACCCAGCAGGCACCACCGTGTCCTGAGACCTGGTCTTTTGCATGGGGGCAGTAACCAGGGATGCCGCAGGCATGAGTCCCTCACAAAAGATTGCAGATTAAAAGGAGTGGGACTGATGCTGAAATGAGAGGGTGGCAGAGGAAAGCAGAGACAGGCATGGAGCAGAGAGGAGAAGGAAGATAGCCAAGGGGATGGCTACAAGCCCCTCTCCATGTGCTGACTCATGAAGCCACGGTGATTGTGTGCAGTTGCCTGGTGGAAAACTTGGAGGGCTTGTAGAAAACGAGCACTGTCTTTTCCCAGCACGGCCATAGGAGGCCTTGCTGGCTGAGACTGTTTCTGAGACAGCTCAAGTAGCAGCACTGCAAAAGTAGTTTTTCTTTCTTCCAGCAAATGCTGCCTTACCAGCCTGAGCTGGTGGGGAACAGAGAAACACACTCAGCTGTAATGGATCTTCGGTCTCCGTAGCAGGAGAAAACTGTTATAAGCTGCAGCAATTCACTGTGATCCAAGTGAAAACTCGGCTCACAGGTATTGCAAAATGCATTCTCAGTGCTGTGTGTGCACTGCAAGTTCACGGCCTCGAAAGGCAGGTCCTGCACACTGCCCCGGTGCACACACCTACTGTCCGGCTCCTGTTATTGTACATACAATGCCAGTTACCACAGCTCTTCACGCTTGAGTCCTAACTATTGTGAAGTAAATCTTCCTATAAGGAGTTAGTGAAGCCCCTGCATTGAAGATGGACATGCATCTTCTGAAGGTTGTGCAACGCCACTGCTTTGGGGGGTGGAGAAGGGCTGCACTGCTGCATATGTTCAAAGTATTTCTGAATTGGATTCCACTGGCTACTGAAAAATGCGTTAGTGCCTGCAGCAGCTGCTGGAATTAGGAGGAAATGAAATTCCTTCTTCTGGATTAAATATTGCAAACTGTCTCATCCCAGCCTGTGTGAAAGTTCAACTGCTTCCTTTGTTTATGATGTGAAGGGTATTTTTTTCAACTCCAGTGTCTGATGTGATAGTTTTTTTTTTCAAATAAGGGTCTGTTTCTCTCTTTATTGGAAGTCCAAAACCTCTTTGTACTCTTAAAAAATCAGCTTTTAGCAGCTGGGCTTTTCATTAAAGGTGCTGATAGGTCATGTGTTATCGCAGGTGACCTTCAAGAACAGTAAAGGGCAGGTTTTGATCCTGACAGTGATGGTGGGAAGAGATGAAACTCTTACCGGCATCATTCCAAGTGAGGGCCCCCCTTGCCTGTGCCCACGGCTCCTTTCCATATCTCTTGCAGTCGTAGTATCTCAAGGGTAGTTTGAGGACATTTTCTCTCTTTGCCTTTCCCTGGTGAGTTTGCAAGAGGTCAGTGAGTCTAACCTCTAGCGTCCCTCTTGTTCTGGACATAGAAAGGGAAATGCCTGATTTAGAACGTGACACATCTTCAGCCATGAGATGTACAGGTCACTAACCAGCCCAGGCCTGACTTCTGTATGCAGTAAAGGATGTTCATAACACGGCTCCCCCTCTTTTTCACGTGTGGGCATTTGTGACAAGGCCATTACTTCTTACTCTTGGAAAATGGCTGTGGTGGAGCTGGCGAAGAGATGTCTTTGGCTACCCCCAAGCATCTGTACACTCACTCTTCTTCTGGCTCTTGTTGGACGCAGGGAAGGATTGGTCCAGGCACTTGTCCCACCTAGGCTGCCATACTTTGGTTAAACACACTGGATTAAGTTATTATGGATCCATACTGAAATGGAAAGAAACCCAGACCCTCAGTGTTTATTTGTCATGGAGATTTTATACACTGTGATGGAGGGAAGCTGGTCTTGGAATGGAGATAACAGAGGGGACAGCCCAGAGACTCCCTGAAGCCACTGCATGACCTACCCTGTCCTTTAGGCTGTGGGCTTTTTGGGGCAGGGACTCTGGTGTGACTCCCGTTGACTACCCCTTAGTCATTGTCTGTGACACAAACAGTATTTCACATTTCCAGAGCAGCTGTTTATGGCAGTAGTGATGTTCCTCGAGTAGCAGGAGGCAGAGCCTCACCTTCACGAGGTGTGTGTGGCTTTCTTGAAGCAGGCTGCAAAACGACTGCAGTTATTTTGGAGAAAACTTGTATCTTGTGTTTCCTCAGTCTTGTCAAAGCTGTAGAGTTCGCTCCTATATATTACCTGTTAATTTATGATCTTTTTTGTACCTTGTAAAACAACTGAAGAAAAAAGTAATTGCTGTCCTCAGAAACTATGTACATAAATACTGATGATAGAATAGCAGTGCCCGGCAATATTTGTTAGTTCTACTTTTTCCAGGTAGACCACTCCTACCTTTCAGTTAATAATTACACATAAGGAGGTACCAATGTATGACAGGATGATATGGAAGTAGTAGAAGACACAAAGTAAATTTGACTCTCAGGAAAATTGGTTTTGGGTTTTATATGTGTGCTCAAATGTACCCGGCAAAGAAATCAAATTAATGGCCTCTTCTAATGAGTTATGCATCCCTCCCAACAGAAATGGCCCTGCCCTGCCAGGATTTTGCCAGGAGGTGCGTTAATGCTGTTGAGGAGCACTTGTGCTGAGCGAGAGTCAATTTGGCATGGCCCTTCCTTCAGTTTCACAGATAGCGTCACTTTAATATGACGTGACTCATTACATAAGCCTCCTGACCAGTTTCTTGACATCGGACTTGACAACAAGGCAACAATACTTTTACCGTAACTGCAGAGCCTTGAGCTGAGCTCCCCGGCATGACACCAGAAGTATTGTCATTGCTGAGTAGTGCCTGCCCGTTCTCCTCCTCTGTACCTCTGTTCTGCATTGCAATGACCTTCACTTCTGCAATACCACTTCCTCAATAGCTAATTACCAAGTTTTGAGCAGTTTTGCTCATGCTTCACGTTATCTGAGATCCCCGTCACCAACCAATCTCCCCCAGAAAACTGACTTTTCAGCCTCAGGTGACTTGCAAACCTCCATGTAGTTTCACCTTCCTGTTGTAACATCTAACTATATGTTTTCCATGCCCCCCTTCTGCCTGAATTCCCTGAGAATGGCAAAGTAAGGCAAAGCCTTTGGAACTAGCACTTGCCAAAACCAAGGCTGTCTTCTACTCTTTTTGCCTTCACTGACACCCGCTGACACGGAGCAATGTGCTGTCTGAACCTCCCTGGCTGGCTCCTGTGCACAGAATGCAGCTCCTCTAAGGTCTTCATTGTCTTTGGCTTTTCCCATTCAGGGTAAATATGTTTAAACCTTTATGCTCTTGGAAATACATTGTGTTTTGTGTTTGCTGTGAGACAGGGCACCAATCAAAGATGCTTTGTTGAGAGCTTTGGTTCCAATTATTTCTGAGCCACATTAAAGAGCTATGTAAAGGCAAGCTTGGCCGCAATTTGGCTGCCAAGAAACCTGTCAGCATGGGTATGATGACAGAGACTCGGCAAAGGGTTCTGCCACCTGAGAGACCGGTAGTTTCTAGATAAGCACGATCGTAAAGAATAAACTCACTGGTTGAAGTGATTTCCTTTATCTCCATGAAAACCTTACCTTTTGAGTGAGGTAGATTTTAACAGCACGTGCCATTGCTGGACCCTTTGTGAACAGAGGGGCAGAGCGTCTGACTCTGGGGCTGTTGAGGGCAGCGAGCTGCTTTGCATCACCTGTCCTCAGGGCAGCTCCTGCCTGGCTTCGTGAGCCAGGAAGTGCCCTGGAGATGCCATCAAAGGGGTTTTCCCACCAAATGCATGCACAGGACTGAGGTGCTTTCTGTAATATTCCATTCTTAAAGGAGGACGGGTGTCCAGCAGCAGCAGATCAAACTGCAATGAAACCACTTCCTTTTCCCCCAGAAACTGCCATCCTGCTGCACAGGAGCAGCCTCACGTGCTTGTGAAACGCAAACCAAGGCCTTACTTGTATTTTCTGGCCACACAGAAGGGATCTTGTTTGGCTTCCTATTCAGATCCTGGAGGTTTTTTAGGAAGATGAAAAATCATCTGCATCTGTTGCTGAGGGTTTTGAGACACCAGGTGTAACTGGAAAATGAAAGGGAAGGCAGGGCTGAGCCTCTCAATTTGGGCTCCAATAATGATAATGACTTAATTTAGGCTTCATCAAAGAAGAAGGGGAGGGAGGATGGAGAAGGCGGTTTGATCACACGAATGCCTATCAGCCAAGTCATAACCTGAGGCATGCTAAAGGCAGCAGTTCGGTGAAAGGACAGGGTTTCCAGGGCTGTAATTACAGGTCTTGCAGTGCCTCTGGGCAGTGGGAGCTGTGCCATGGGAAGAGCTGTTGGTTGCCCTAGGTGGCACCTGGCTTGATGCAGAACAGAGCACAGGGCACCCGGAGCTGAGTCTTCATCATGTATTTACACCTGAGAAGCTTCGGGACTTTTTCAGTTACACCCCAGGGATGTGTTTTTTCATTTTTTGCTCTGGCAAAATTGGCATCAGCATCTCCCACTAATTTCGGAGAGTGTGCAAATATCGATACAGTTACCAGAAATCCATTTAAAATGAATTTAAAATGAATTAGCAGATGGGACAAAGCAGTAAAGAAAAGAGATTTGCAACAGCTAGCGCACACTAGTAACTAGCTAACAAACACACAACATCAAGTTGTGCCTGATTTGTGCTTTACAAAAGCCATGTTCTTAATTAGTTTTTGGGACTGGTGTGAGCACAGCCCAAGCCACAGGCAACTCCGATGGGCACATCTGTGCAATATAGCTGTAAAGACAACATGTCCATCCCCAGAAATGTACTTCAGTTCACAGCAGATACTGCTGTCCGAGTGACAACCCTGATAGGGATGATAAATGGACCCAGCCGCAGGGCCAGGCTCGCTTGTTGGTGTTATTCTAGTAAGGATGTGATAAGATGCTTCTCCTCCTTGACTCTTTGAACTATGCCCCACCATCTGCACTGGGGAATATTTGCATGTTAAAAGCAGAGGGGCAGGTAAAAGGCACGTGGTAGTTTGCCAAATTATGGAATTTCTGCTGGCGTTACTAGGCGGAGGAGGAAGTGCAGTGCAGGAACACTTGTGCCCTGCCTCTCACTCCAGCGTATTTAACCATGGGACTTGTGTCTTGAGCTGCATCTCTGCTCAGTCTCCAGCTGCCCTGAGGAGGAAGAAGCAGGCTTGGGGAAGATGAGCTGCAGCAGGTACCCAGTGGACGTGAAGGCTGTAGGCTTGATGCAATGCAGAAAGCAGAAGGTACTTCAATGATTTTTTTGTTAGGCTTTTTTTTCCCCCCTCCTTAAATATTATTTACAAATTGGGAAACTAGAGGGCTCTTTGAGTTACTCTTACAGGGACATGTTTGCTCATTTCCCCACAGTGCTGGGATTAGAACCTTGTGATCTAGGACAGGGATCTCTCGGACTTGTTTTTTAATAGGCTTAATATCCTAAGAAAATGGTTATCTTGGATTCTGCTGTCTTTCTGTTCACAGTGTAATCAAATTCTTCTGGTTTCAACAATGATTATCCATTTGGGGCCCCTAAAATTAAGGAAATATTTTTGGAGGTCTAATGTTGAAATTAATTTTTTAATGTGACGGTCTTGCAGCCTGAAGCCGGAACTAAACCACAGGTCCTGGCAAATGCTGATTGCTTGAAAGCATCCAATATTGAACAATGTGATTAAAAAAATGTGTTTCTTTTCTCTTTTATTTTTCCAGAACTACATGATGTTTGTGTCTTGGTCAGATCAGAACAACATTCTTATCTACCGGACATTTGAAGACTTTAAGAGATTCCATGTAAGCAAATATCTCCCTGAAAATAGGATTCCTGTTCTGGGGAGGGGGGAAGGAGTGCAGCCGTGTGTCAGGGCTGCAAGGCACTACTATTCTCTCCTCACTTTCAGAAAGAGCTGAAGAGAAAATTCCCCATCGAGAGTGGCTCCCTCAGGAGATCTGACCGAACAATACCCAGGTTTAAAGGTAAGGAGAATAAATCTCTGATGGACCAACAAACATGACACAGTTGTCAGGAACAGTTGTAAGTGATGTCATAGACTTCAGTCTCCAAGTCTGACCTTCCTCTGGAACAGATTAACAGCTCATGGCATGGTATTGCTGGGTTACATCAACATGCTTGGGTCTATTACAGACTTAAAATAACCCAGACTTCTTTTTAATCATTTAATTAATATTCCACTTTAAATATTGGCCCAGAACTCCTTGTAACATTTACATGTGAGCAAAGATAAATTTTAGGTATTAAAAAAATTTTATCAGGAGCTATTAAAAATGATAGGGAGGCAAAGACAGCTGCTGTCTCGGCTTCTTACAGTTTGGGCTTGGGTGGGGAGGGATAGTACGTGAGGGCACCCCTGTGACCCAGCAAAAAATGCTGCTCTCAAGGCATCCAGATCTGTTGTTGTCTAGCTTTGCTCTGGTTATTTTAAAGATGCAAATGTGAAGCACAGGAAGAGCGGGAAGCTGAACAGGTGCCTAGAGATACTGAAACTGCTAGAAACTTACTCCCAGGAACTGCTGAAAATGGATGCTAAAATCTCCCAGGGTGAAGATGTGACTCAGTTTTTCAAGGCACAGACCCAAGACCTAGATCCCTCCTTTCCTGAAAACAGGTATGAAATCATATTTGTATTTTTTGTTTGTATATGTCTTCATGAAACAGAAATGTTCTAGAACACGGGTAGAGGAGGAACAAGTTACATAGCAGGGCAGCGGAGCAGGGAAATTCTACAGAATGCTTTAATGCCTCTTCATGTTGTTTCTGATGCCTAAGCTTTTCTTACCTTACTGCATAGACAATTTTACCAAAATTAATACTAAACTCAGCCTTCCATGTGAGTTTTCAGTAAACAGATATTAAACTTTACTTTTCAGTGTTGTGATCATGCCATCGGAAATTGGAGGGGAAAAGAAAAGCCAGCCACGGCAGCAGCTCTCCTCTATTACACATCCCCAGGCATCCCAGAGCTACAGATGCATTGAAACCTTTGAAACCAAAGACACAAAGAACAAGACTTTCAAAGTCGCTAAGAAGGAGATTGTTGAAGTGTTAATCAAGGACATGACTGGTATGTTTGATAGGGGTTCTTCAGTTTCAGGGATGGATAGCGTAGATTGATTCAAAGCTTGGCAAACACCGAGTTAGTGGCATCACGGGTGCGGGTGTGTGCTTGCACGTGTGATGTGCTTACCTGGATTTACACAGGAAGAAAGAACAAAGTTTCAGCACGGCATCAGGGGGGCACCGAGCTGCTCTGCAGAATGTCCCTCCTGCCTCTTGTGGCAGAGCAGCCCCAACCCAGGGATTATGGTCATCTACTTGCAGGCTGTTAAAAACTTTTTCTTTCTTTTGTTTGCTGCAGGATGGTGGCTGGTGGAAAATGCAGACAAGCAGATAGCCTGGTTTCCAGCCCCGTACCTAGAAGAGATTGACGTCCACAAGGACATCCAGAACACCTTGAGCTCAAACGAAGAGGGTAAGTCTGCTTCTGGCTCCCTGGGACACTCCATGTTCCTCCTTCAAAAAATGAATTCTGCAAAACCCCACCACTTTAACCATTGCTTGGAGTCCCTGCCTGGATCCCTGGTGCTCTGACTTGTGATCAGCTTTGCCACCAGCTGTGGGTCTCTGAGCAAATCAGTCACTCACAGGGACACTCCCCCTGCCGCTCTTGCTTGCTCGCCAGGGCTGGTGAGCTGGTCTGGCACAGGGATGGAGGCATTTTCTCCACAAGGCAAACCAACCTCCCTCTTCCCTCTGCAGCCAGCCTGTACTTTGTTGTGCGGGCCTATGAGTCTCAGAAGGCAGATGAGCTCTCGCTGAACAACGGCGTCATCGTGGAGGTGGTCAGGAAATCTGACGATGGCTGGTGGCTGATCCGGTAAGGAGGCTTTTCTGAAGCTCTTATTCCCTGAGGGAGCACGTTATGGGCTGCAGGTGCTTCTTGCCTGCTCCTCCCTGAGCAGGGTGTGGAGGAGCAATCAGAGCTGACTGCTCGGTTACGGATGGCTTCCCCTTCCTTATGCCCCATGTACAGTGCTGGGCTGAGTCCTCACCTGCTTCCCCTGGGTGCTCTGCTCCCTCTCCTTGGTCTGAGCTGGGAGAAGGGCTCTTTTTAGTGTTGCTTTTTCATCCTTTCCCCCCTCAGATACAATGGCCGTACTGGCTACATGCCCTCCATGTGCCTCCAGCCCTACAAGAATCCTCACCACAAGCTCCAGACGATCATAAACTGTGGGCTCAACATCTCCACACCCAACCTCTGCTCTTCCTTGATTGCTCCCCAGCCCCGGGGTGAGGCTGCGGGCTGGTGCAGGGTGCAGGCTTGCTCTTCCCTTGACCAGACTGAGGGGGACGCGAGCTCTGTGAGAGGCAGATCAAGGTCTCTGCCCAGGGCCAGCTCCACCCCGGACCTGGAGTCAGACAGCTCGTCCCTCAGCTCGGGGAGCAGCAGCGAGCACAACGGCCAGCTGAGCTGGAAGCCTGACTTGTCGAGATCTCTGCCCGAAGTCGAGCAGGCCAGGAACTCTCCCCTGGGGCATGCCTTGGCTACGCACAGCAGCAAGTCTCCACACCTCACTCACAAGGACAGGAATGATTCTGGCTTTGTGGAGTCATCTGCAGCTGATCTAAGTTACTCCCTCACTGACCCAGACTTGGCTGCTTGTGTCCCCAAGGTGCCCGTGCGCCCCTCAGCCCACGAGATCCTCCAGAAGTGCAGCACAGTCACGAAGCGAGCTGTGCAGCAATCGGCTTCCCGGCCAGCTCTCCAGGCGCTGCTCGCTCTCCCAAATGTGCACTAGTGCCCCCCTGGGCGGGGGCATGGACCCAGCCCTGGCCAAACACCTCAACCCATAGCCAGGCACCCCCCTCACCAAAGTCCCGCCGTGGGCAGTGGCACAGGGGGTGTCAGGGTTTGGGACCGTCACTTTCCAAGGACACTGCTAAATCCCGAGGAACATGCATGCAGATGCTGCCTCCCTGGGTAACACCGATTCCTGCTGCAGCTTGCACGGGGAGGCCGGGGAGCCAAGAGGGGCTGTACTGACCTTAGCAGGAGAGGATTTAGTGGTTTAACCTATCAGGGCAGTCACGTCAGCTGCACATCGGGCAGCTCCTGTGTAAGTTTGAGGTCACTTTGAATTCAGTTAATTCTCCCTCAGGCAGGTGTTTATCCTGCAGTGTTTATGTGAAAATTTCATAATCATTCTTGTGTTATTCCCCCCCACCAGGGCAAGCTGGCAGAGTGCCACTGCTGCCCCAGGGAGCAGGCGGGGAAACCAGACACAGTCACTGACTTAAGAGTCACCCACGGAGCTACAATTATTGCTAGGGGGTAGGGATGGGATGAAGCAGCCGTGTGAATGTCACTTATCTGAACTTCTCATTTTATACGTATTTTTTAAACTCTTCTGGTTTTTTATATGTATTTTTTAAACTCTTCTGTTTTTTGGTGTTTTCTGGCATGGGGGTTGTTGTTTTTTATTAGATTGGGTTTTTTTTAAAGGCTAGATCAGCTTGGCAGTGGAGAACTGGCCATCAAATATATGAATTGGCTAGATCTGCTGAATGGCTGTGAGAACAAAAAATCCTGTGGGCGGCTAGGAACCTCAATCTCTGAGCCTTCCCTGCAGCCATGGCTGTGCAGGCACAGAAGCAAAACAGACTCGCATGAAGCTTGTTTCCCAACTGAGTAGTGGGGCCAGAGCTCATTTTTATGACTAAAACATTCCTCTTTCAAGGGGGTCTAATAGTTACTGAAACTCACAGCAGTTCTCATCCTAAACTCATTTGTTAGAATTGAGTTAGAAAAACAGTTACAGGAAAACTTAAGACACTTATATAGATCGCTACATTCAATTTTAGTTATTCTTCCAGGTATCTGTTGGTTTATCTTTCTTTTGAAACAAGCAGTTTAACCAACTTGTGAAGTGTTTGTCGTTACAAATTTTATATGTTTTTGTCTCTGAAACAAAATACACATAAATGTATCTGTGAAGACTGCTTGGTTTTTTATACTTTAAAAATTTGCTAGCTGGGGAATTAAAAAGGTGCTTATCTCCCTCCCAGATGTCAACATTTGGGGTGGGCAGAGGGGAGAGACCTACCTTGGTCCAGGCTGCATTTCGGCCAAGCAAAGAAAACATTCAGCGACACAACACTGATCCATACACACTGCCCCACTGGGCTCTGGGATGTGACATTGCCTGTAGTGTCTCCCAGCTCCGTAAAGTCTTTAAATCCCCCAATAAAGCCGAACTGCTTGTTCAGAGCCAGGTTCTGCCTCTTCTCCAGACTAAGAGCTGTTCAAGTGTCTGGGCCTGAAAATTCAGGGTGTGAAAATACACAAAGGGAAACCACAGCTTGGCCAAAGAAACAGCCCTTCCCCTCTTGTTTAGCCCCAAGGAGACTGAATGCTGGACTTGGTTTAGAAATCAAAACTTTAAAGATTTTATTATAAAATAAAGGAAAAATAGTCCAGTTGCCATACCTGGTGGGAAGGCAGTTCAGACTCTCCCCTCTGGAAAAAGTAACTGGTGGGAGGAGGGTCACAAAGTCCTGTCTTCCTGCTGGGCTGCATCGGCCAGCCTCATGTTTTGCCACATGAAATCAATGAACATGGAAGCCTGTAGCAGTCGGCTCAGCCTCTGAAAATGGCGCTCTGCAACGAGAGCAACGCAATGATTAGCGTCACAGGAGAGAAAGCTCACCAAAACAGGGCACAAAAATCTCTTCTCTCTTCAGACCCAAGCAAACAGGGAACATACACAGCACAGGGGGAGACCTCAGGCTCACCGCCTGTCTCTGCAGCCTGACTCACCGGTGTAAGGCAGCAGGGCCTCCACAGCAGATTTAATGCCCGAGTACTGCAACAGGCTGTCTGGTGCTTCGTGCTTCAGGAGGGTTTCAATGACAGCTTGGGCCTCGTGGCAGTTTCGAGAGTTCGTGTTCCACGTCACCAAGAACATTAATACCGCCTCTAGGGAGGAAGGGGATCTGTATGGGCTGGCTGCGCCGCGGTCGCACAGAGACGCCACGTTGGAAAGCATCTCTGCTGTCCTGCAGCATGGGGCAGCTCCCACACACGGTGATGCTGAGCCTGGAGGGGCAGGACAACTGCACACAACTGCTCCTGGAGCCCTCACAGGGACACCCCAACGAGGGCAAAGCCACTTACACCAGCTCCCAGCAGCTGCTGGTGTAGCACTGCAACAAAGCAGCTGGCCCCAGGCAGCAGTCCTGCTCCAGGGCGGTGGCAACACAGTGATAAATGCTGAGTCTAAGCAGATTCTCCTTTCAGTTTCAGTTAAGAAAACAAGGACAAGTCCCTGACCTGGAAGGTTTTAGCACTTAAACAGTGTTGTAACAAACCTTTCTGATCCTTCCGGAGCCGAATGATGTTCTCTTCCAAGTGCTTCTTCCCATCAGTTTCCTTGAGGATGGCTGCAGAAAAGAGAAACGAACAGTCCATGCAAGAGTCCTGCCCGTGCACCCATGGGCCAAGAGCAGGGAGACCACTTGTTGTCTGCAGTGATTTCACTTAGGAAAAAGGGAGTCATTTGAGAAAGAGAAAATGGAGGCTTTCAGACAATTAGGCTTTGTAGTCTCTGTCGACCTGTGAGAGATGTTCTGGAAAGCAGAGAGGGCAGAAAAATGCCTTCAGGGCACCAGGTGGACTCACCTTTGACCACCATCAACACCGTGTGCGGACGATCCAGAGAGATGGCCAACCCTAAAGCTTTGAGGTATCTTTTCTCATGAAGCAGGTTGGAAAGCTCTTGCTCTCTGGAAAACAAGTCAGGGTCAAGAGTGAGACAAATATTTGTTTGGTGAAAAAAAACACTATACAGAGAGAGAAAAATATTTGCTTGGTGTTAAAAAACGCTACACAGAAAGCAGCAGATTTGGCAAAAATAGTGTGCAGAGGTTTAAGGCCAAGAAGTTAATACTGTTTGCCGATGAATGCCTCAGTGCCCTCATTGTGCAGATAATCACCCTGGCACGTTCAGGGGCTCCCTGAACTATTTAGTGCTGGGTGAAGTGGGAAAAAGTGAAAGTAGGTTTGGGATGTTTGACTTTGCTTTCTTAACAGTGCATAAACATGAAACTAATCAATTGTCAAGCTGACAGCAAGCAAGGCTTTGCAGGAGCTAAAGATAAACTACGAAGTAGAAGAGACTACTGTGCCTTGACAGCCTCTAAATAGCTAAATGATGTAACATTCAGATTAGATGGAGCTGGATGGCTCCAGGCGTGGCCAGTTTCACTCGACAGAGCTGGCCTTTCGCAGCTTATTATTGCACGAGACCAACTTACTTCATAATCTGCTCCTCCTGTTTAGCTTGCGCTTCTTTCTCTTCAATTTCAGTGACGTCCTATAAAAAAACAGGATACAGCTTTGTCAAACCTTGCTGTAATACAGATGAATTTTTATTTAGCCATCAAGTGATTAGGAAACCAATTTCTGCAGCAAGATCTCTAGGTCAAGTAATTTAAGTGTGAAATCCAGCAACTCACAACTTCCCTCCAAACCACTTTTAGAACACCAGCACTGGGCAGGCTGCTAAGGTCCATTGGCTCTTCTTTTTACAACATCAACTGGGAACATACAGTATGGCCAAAAAGCCCCCCAAACCCCAAGATATACCATACTGACTTGATTTCAAAGTGCAGAAAATGAGGAGAGCACATGTCATGCTGGAATAGCGAGGAACAAACCATTGGGACCCTGAGCTATCCAGCTGCATTCTGATTACTAACACAGAGAGGAAACACAGAAAGACCTGTACCGTACCTTCCACAGCGTGATGCAGGAGTCACTGGATGCTGTCACGACCATATCGTCTTGTTTGTTAGAGTGAAGACCCCAGATTTTATCTTCATGACCGTCTAACGTTTTCACACACTCATTGGTTTTAATTGTCCAGAGTTTTAAGAGACCATCAGAACCACTTTTGGAAGAGAAAGAAACACAACAAAAAGAATCACTGGATAGATCCATTCTCACTCTGTCCCCCACCTCAAATATCAGCTAAACTTGTCCCATTCCTTTCAAACAGGAGCAGAATTAACCAAAAATGTCAAGTGTGAGATGCACCCTTAGCTCTGCCCAACTACAGTGTATGTCACCAAGGCAGCCACATCACTGCAGCTAACAAGAACGCCCTGCACAACTGGAGAAGAGGGAGACAGGTTAGCTCCTGCAGAAAGCTTGGCATAAACGTGGCATCTTCCTATCAGTCTTTCCAAAACTAAATCCATTGTATAACTCTTCCCTCTTGCTGTGGATATCAGCTAAGAGATTTTCCTTCTGATTAGTTCTGCATCTTCCCCTACGCTCCTGGTGTGGCACTTACCTGCTGAGCAGTTGTGTTCCTCGGCTTACAAAAATGATCTTCAGTACAGAGGCATCGTGACCCTCAAAGGTCTGGAAAACAGAAAGGAAGCTAGAAAGTGTCAGAGCTGTTGCCAGGCCTTTTGAGAGAGTCCTCTTTCAGGAGGATAATATTTACTTCTAAAGCCCTAATAAGTACATTCCAAAAAGCAGCCTCTATCCTTGGGACTTTCACTGCAGAAAGTAAAAGGGAAAAGTAGGAAATTACTTGTCCTCATACCATTTTTGCAAACAACCTGCTTGCTTAAACTTGTTGGGCAAATGGTCTGAATTGTGAGGCCAACTCCACGGGCTGTCTCCCCAGAGGGCTGATTGCCCTGTCGCTGCGTGGAGCGGTCAGTGAGGTACCACTGCTGGGCAGAATGCGGCAGAGTTAGCAACTGCCCTCTCAGGGTCTTAGTGAGACACTGCTGGGCTGGAAAGAGAGCTTTTCTATGAAGAATGAGTCTAAAATTTAAACTTGTGTGGGTTTGCTTCACGGCCACAGCTGTGTCAGGCAAAGCCAGCTTTCTTTCAATAGCATCAATGTGCTTTTCCCCTCTGATCAACCATGTTGCTCACTGGTTAGTTAGAAAAGAAAGCACGAGGCAGAAGCTCTTGTCACGGAGCTTTGCATGCAGCTCAGAACCAAGATCCTGGAGAAGGCAGCTAGAGCTGCATAGCTCTTCCTTCCAGTATGGCCACATTGCTGCATGTCAGCTGCACTAACAAGCACGTACCTTTTTGAAGAAGTTTTTACCAATCCCTGTAGCATGCAAGGGTTGCCTAGAGCAAGGGGCACTCTGAGTTCTCATTACCTTCAGGCAGCTGAAGTCCAAGATTCCCCAGAGCTTCAGGGTCCCATCTGCCGAAGAGGTGGCCAAAATCTGATCCATTGGAGAGAACTGCACACACCAGATTCCACGCTTATGTCCAGTGAAGACACCCAGCAAAGAGCAATCAGAACAGGACCACAGCTTGGCCAGCCGATCCTGCGAGCCTGTGGCAATCAGCTTGTCGTTCGGAGAAACCGCCACACTGTTTATGTCCTGGAGAAGTCACGCAAGTAGAGAGAGTACAAAGCCATTTAAGCCTTTGCTCCAGCTGTCAGACAGGTAATAAATGTAGGGTGCAACACAAGGAAAGAAAGTTTTAAGTATTTAAAAGCATGTTCTAACGTCAGGGGGAGCTTTACCTTGTCATGACCCCTCTCAGTCACTTTTGCATGAAGGATTTCTGGACTGGAGATCAAGGCTGCTTTTGCTTTGGAAGTGAGGGATTCTGGGATATTCCAGATCTTGATTGTGCAGTCCTGGCTGCTGGTTACTATGAAGTTTTCTTTCAGTCTGAAAGGAATAAAGATGCTAAGTGTAAAGAAGCAAAAGTGCCTTCCCCTGCACAGAAAAAATATGGTCTTCTCCTCCCCTGCTGGGATTTACACACATTCAGTCACTCTGCTGGGATGTGAAACAGAGCGCTTTAACATTTTTTAAACTGTCTTTCATTTTACTTAGGTCCCTGGCATAGCCTCCAGCAATTCAGACATTAGGCAAGAGCAGTTAGCTCTCTTCATTTACAGACAAGCTATGCTGCAGCTCTTGAGCAGGGAAGCTGGGCTTACAGACTGTTAGGCAGCACAAAGGAAGGAGAAGAGCTGACAAACAGACAGGCTATTCAAGGAAACACCTTCATAGATACGTTCCCTTCACTTCCCAACCCTCCTCTCCCAATCACTCAAGCTTTATCTGGCAACTTACCCAGCTGCTGCTCTTTAAGGCAAACAGGAGTTAAGACTAAAAAAGAAATGCAAACTTCACAACTTATGCACAGACGGATGCATCCAAAAACAATTTTTTTAATTACCCTTCCTTGACACTCAGAGCACCATGACAAGCTGGGACCAGGAATGAGAAACAGCACAGCTCAGAGGCAGGCATCCACCAAAACATTCATCCCGAGGATCAGCACAGCAGCCATGCCTCATGCTTGCAAAGGGAAACCCTTGTCCAATTTTTATTACCTCGAGCAAGAGACAGCAGCTACCCCATGTGCATGACCCAATCCTTGGGCTATACAGGTCACCTTTCCATCTTTGTTCATCCGCCAGACTCGAAGGCTTTTGTCCTGTAATGGGAGAGGACAGAAACCACTGTGCTTTTTTGACAAGTGATCAGTTCCCCACGCATTAAGCGCACCTGTGAGCCTGACTATTCACTTATGTTCAAGCCTGAACCTCTGCCTGCACTCGTCAGAGCGGGTGAGGGCAGACACCACCAAGCATGATGCGCTGCAGTCTGGAATTCCAGCATGGAGGTTTATTTCTGGCTGTATCAGGGCAGTTAGCACCTTTTCTTCCATCATGGTTCTTATGCATGGCTCCCCATTAGTCTCACACTAATGACACCTCTGAACTCTAATGCAAGACCAACATGCTTGCAGAACAAGGCATCTCCCTTCAGGCTAATAAAATACAATCAACTGCATTTCCCCAGGGACAACATTAAAAAGGGATAGTGGAAGAACCTTTTATTTGGGGGTTATAGCAGACAGGAATTCCATCCAAACAAAAGCCCTTTCTGGATTGCCAAAAAGGAATACGACTCTGCCCATAAAGTTCACTAGAAATGAAAAGTTTCATTAAATGAGGAAAACTAACACACCTTAGCACAGCTGACGAACATCAGGCCTTTTCTGAAGACATCCAAAGCAAGAATTGTTTCTAAACAGAAGAAGAAAATACAGCTGGATGCAGAGTAACACTGACACCAGACAGCAGAAATGCATGAATTAATGAGTCCACCGCTCACAGACTGGGGACACTCGGGACACAACACATCCACACTCACTACGGAGTGACCTGCTGCTTATGGCATCGATGCGAACCTGTCGCCTGCAGCCACTAAACTGCATTCAGAGCGCTCACACTCACGTATCTACATCTCTAGCTCCAATATCGATCTTGCTGCTAGTGAAAGGGTCCGAACTGACAAGCCCGGAGAAAGAAAACTAGTGTTTGCAAAACCAGGACCGCACGGTAAATCCTTTCTCCAAACAACTCCCAAACCCGTTGTGATGCTGTTCCAGAGAGAACTTAAGGACTCCAGTCTCCACATAAGAGTTGTGAGAGAAGCTGGATAAAGAAACACTTGCACATCCCCCATACACCCAATCAAAGCTGACCACACACCTGTGTGGCCATAGAGGATCTGGCAGTGCGATGTTGCCAGTTCAAACACTTTCAGCTGAGGGCTGTTGGTAGCCACAACAATGTGAGAATCAGTGGGCCCAAGGAACTTCACATCCAGAACCTCATCGTTGTAACCTGCAAGCTGAGGACATAAAGAGTTTAACAGGGAAAAGTCAGCTGGTTAGAGAAGCACTGAATGGCGCCATGCTCACTGAGACTGCATTACTGTGCCTTTTCATTTAATACTGCGTGTACAAATATATTTTTTTACACACAAGCTGGAGCACAGGAAGGATTTCTGGCTAGGCCTGTTCTGCTTGCTTTTTCCTACATTTGTGCAATATTCCTCCAAATAACTCCACCAGTGAACTTGGCTTTCTGGCTTGTACCCAACAACTCAAGAACAGGCAGCAGACAAGGGCACCCCTGGACAAAGCTTCCACCAGAAGCAGAGGTGATCCTAAAGTATGGATAAAGGAAGAGGGAGAGGGAGGCTGAGGGTTGTTACCTGCTTCCTGAGCTGAAGAGTTTGAGCATCATATAAAACAATGTTGTGTTCCATGGACACTGTGACAATCTCATTCCTCGCAGGCACAAGCATGCACTGGGTGACACTGCGCTCGCTCGCCTCCTCCTTCAATTCAAAGGGCACAGGCTGGGTATACACGCATGCAGCTGTGGCAACTTCCCAGACTTTCAGGATGCCTAACAAAAATGATGAAATAAATTATCTGTCAAAGCCACTGGTTTAGACAGCGATTGTCCAAGAAATATAGAACAAACCCTGGCCTCGCCTACTGGAAAAAGCTACACAGCTTTGAGGCAGGACTTCAAAGAGATTCAGTGACAGTGGCATGAAGGGCCATATAGTTTTCCTTATTCAATCCAAATCAAACTTTATTGCAGTTTGAGAACATATATAGTTAAAAGGTTCACAGCATGCCTGATCAGTCCTGCTCATCCACTACTGTTAGAGGAACTCAGAAGGCTCTGCTCTCCAGCCCTTCGTTCATCCCAAGGCTTCCACCACACACAGAATGCACATCCCGGGAATAATGGCAGTGCAGTGCCTTAAATACTGTCCTTCCTCAGCCTCCAGATCTGGCAGTGACATGCCAGGACACTCACCTTTGCTGCCAGCTGTGACAAAATGCAACCCTTGTTTCTTCACACCCAGTTGAGAGAAATCTCCCTTTTCAGGTAACAAGACGGCAGCTTCCACGCTCTGCAAGAGAGTTGGCCAAACACCAGCTGAGCGCATGGGACCAGCATCCCATTTCAGCAACCAGAGCTGTGCAACAGCCCGCTAGTGCCAACAGGCGTGGGCACACCACACTCCACTGCCCCGGACCACGTGGCTGCTGAAGACAGGCGGGCAGATACAATGTTTTTACATGACCATCCTTCCTTCCTCCTCCAGCACTGGGGAGACAGTGGAGACAGCAGTGGTGGCACTATTTCCTCAAACTTCCCAGGCAGAACCACACCAGCAAGGAGGAAAAGAAAATAAACAACTTTAGGCACAGAGTTTTAAGGCCTCTGGAAAGTACAAGGGAGAGAAACCTGATTTCACAGTACACAGGAACCTAAAGAGGCAGAGGTATCGTAGGACCATGACCTAGAAACTACAAAGGATCTCAAAGGAATAAATGAAATGCAATTTTACCTCATAGACAGGGACAGTTCGTTTGCTTTCTCTAGTTTTCAGGTCCCACACCATGCAGACTTTATCACGGCCAGAACTGCAAGTTAAAAGATCAGTTTCAGTGCTAAATCCATTCAATTTGGGCTCTGAGAACTCGAGCTGTAAGTGCAAATCTGGAGTTGTGGGAGTTCACCCCCTCTCTGAAGAGGCCCATGTGAAAGAAAGCACCAGCCTTTCATGTGGCAGCACAGTACATTGCCTAAAACACAGGTGCCGACAGCCTCAGTTACACACTTGCATGGTCAAGCAGAGAACAAACACCTGTAGCAGTCCTCCTCCTCACTGGAGAACCTTGCCAGAGCCTATCGAAACACCCAGTCTCTGGCAGGAGAGAAAGGCTAAGCCTCTGCAAGGTTTTACCTGACGAGCGTATTTCCATCTGCAAATGCCAGCGAGGTGACGGCACTGAAGTGGCCGTCCAGCGTAGCAACGCACTTGCTGGATTTCAGGTCCCAGATGCGGATTTTGTAGTCGATTGAGGAGGAGAAGAGTTGCAGACGGGAGACATCAGGGTGGAACTCAACAAGGCTGGACAGAAGGAAATGCACTTGAGCAGGACAGGAGTAAACTATCTGTTTATGCTTATTAAACTATATGTTTAATGCATGCTGGCATTAGCCCAACATTTAAACAAATATACATTCTACACAAAGAGTCTGACAGATCAATTGACATGAATTTGTAAGAGGACTTTCTTTGTAGGGCTTCATGACTCTGCCACCCACCAGCAAAATTTACAATTGATCTTTGCCATTCTTGCCAGGTTCTTGAAATACATCAGTTATCAAGCACAGACATTCCATTTAGATTCCAACAGATTTCTTGACCAAACTTTTTCCTCTCTGGGCTAGTCAGTCACAACTCTGCTCCTTCACTAGACATCTCAAAAATCATGGAGCAGAAGAGAGCTCAGAACCCACTCAGAATGGGCCTTTATATTCCATTAACTCAAGATATTTCACATCAATCCCAGCATCCAAGCACCACACTAATGCCAGCAACCGACAAATATGGCTTGTCCTTACTGTACAACTCCTGAAGATCCTTTTAGGTTGTGTGTGCAGTACTGTTTGATCATATCCCAGATCTTAATGGTGCTGTCACAGCCACCTGGGAAAAGAAAGGCACGTAAGAATGAACTACAGAGGAGATGCTGATACGCTGGACCTCGTGCAAGTTTAACATTTCATGGGTTGCAAAGGCAGCAGAAAGAAAAATGAATCCAGCAACCACCACCCACACCAAGAGAAGTCCATGGAACACCCTAAGCTTTCAGAGAGCTGGGCAAAATCTGACTACTCACACTCAAACCTGAAATAGAATTACGTTATAGGCCATGGCTGACCTCCTCCATCTCCACGAGTCCTTGTCCTACACCGGGACAACTATACTGCACTGTCCTATAGATGCCAGACATTTGTCAGCATTTTACTAAGTATATTTCAGAGAGAACATCGAAAGAACCCCTTGTTGTTGGTCAAGATGTCATTTCTAAGTAAAACCTCTTCTGATTACAGCTGAATTCAGAACATCACTACTTCAGTGTCCAGCTGAGCCAAATTACTCAGAAGCAGAAGGGCCATTATCACTCCCACCATGTGCCAGTGACATGGGGCCGTACCTGTGGCTAACAATGTTGAAGTAGAGTCAAAGGCCATGCTAGCAACTGGCGCTATGTGCACGGCTTTCCATGTGCGGACACACTTGTTCTCTCGCCAGTTCCACTGCTTCAGCAACAGGGCTCGGCTCCCTGTCACGAGGCTCTACGCAAAAGCAAGGTGAAGAAAAGCATGATTAAGTACTAATTTGATTTAAATTTCTTTCAGTGCCCACACACAAAGCACAGAATGCCACTTGCTATGACACTTGTGAAGCTGAGTCTCTCAGCATTCCTCTGTCCGAGGTGAACCCAGGAGAGACAGATGGAAGCCTGAGAAGACTTGGCAGAGTTCTCTGGGAACACAAGGTGCCTCCAGGCAGAGCTGCCTTTGGCGTTCACTGGCTTTATCTGGGAGCCTGACACAGCAGTGTAGAAGACCACAAAGCAAACACATACCTCATCATCAGGGCTAAGAACAAACGAACTGATATCTTCCTCGTCATCCTAGAAAAATGAAAGGTAAAAGCCCCACAGTTACACCATAGGCACTGCGTGCTCAGAGCACCCTTCTCTACATGCTTCTGCTGATGCTAAGCACAACCAGCAGCTTCCCAGCTGTGCTTGGGGACAACACGACCAATGCCTGCCTGTGTTTAGAAGCATTCTCACCCTCCCCTCTGCTTCTCACTCTTGGGAGCTTTAGATCAACAGCCAGCGACAGCAGGAACACCCCAGGAGCCCTTGGAAACCCGCAGCGGTTCACCACCACCCAGCAGAGGCCAGGCCTCCTCACCTGCTGGAGGCTGTGGAGAGCTCCTGTGTCCACATCGATGACGTTCAGCTTGGTCCCGCAGGGGCAAAACATAAATTTTCCATCTCGGCTTATCTGGGGAAAAGGGAAAGGAAAGGGGGAGCGTTACCGAGCCGGGGTACTGTCCAACCGGGCCGGGCCGGGCGGCAGAGCCGGGTCTCACCTGCACTCGTCCCCCCTTGTAGAAAGGCTCGATTCTCCGGCACACGGCGTAGCTGGAAGGGAAAAGAGACACAGCGCAGAGCGGCGGTTAAACCGAACGGCGGCGGCCCGCCCGCGGGAGAGCCCCGGCCCCCCAGCCCCCCGCCGCCCCTCACTTGCTCTTGAAGCGCACGGGGCTGGCGGCCGCCTCCATGCCGGCTCCGCGTGCCGGCCACTTCCGGCGCTCCCGGTTGCCACGGGAGAAGGGCGCCACTTCCGGCGCAGTCTAGTGACGTCTGCCCCACGCCGGCGGCGACGCCATCTTTGGTGCGGGTGGGTACCCGCGGGACAGGCGCTCCAGCACAGCATCCCCTTCCCGCCTCAGGAACACGGCTTCCCGGCCCCAGCCACTGGGCGAGCGGGGTTTTCAGACCACAGGCACAACAAATAGACTGGACAAAGCAACTTTCAAGCAAGTGATCTTTTATTGCATGTAAGGATACAGAACTGAATAATTTCTAAGTGTTCCAGCTGTGAACACGCACGTTATTGCCACATCCCTACCACCAAAGTCAGGAATAAACCTTAGCACAGATTCATTAGTAAGCAGGAATGCTCTTATTGCAGCACTAGATGCACAGAGATCACTCCACCCAGCATGCATGCCACATCAGGCAAAATTTTTTATCAGCCTGTCAGGTAACACATTAAATTTCCCACAATGATTACATATTCATTCCATTCCCTGGAATTAATGGTTATATTTACAGTGTCAATACACATGCAGCCTAGGTCTCCAAGGGACCCCATGGGGGTCTTCAGTAGTCTCTGGCGGTCCCTAGTGGTTGTTGAAGAGATCTCTTAGTATCCTTTCCATGCACTCTTGAGTCTTCTACACGTGGTCTCGTCTTGGCTCATCGCTCCATTTCCAGAGTTTCTCAAGTTCCTCACCTTGGCTTCGACTGGTTCCTGCTGGTTTACCTGCCATCCTTCAGGATGTGCCAGTCACAGTTGCAAGAATTACATCCTCGGGTGCACTGTTGTCCGAGGTCCCTTGGTAACATCCCCATTGCTCTGTACAGCTGACCTTCACAAGCAAAAATGAAAGAATCATTACAAAGGTGTAAGACAAGGCCATCTACCACAGGCTGCCAGCTCGCACTCGGGCAAGCCAAGCCCACGCTCAACACCGGCTGCTGGAGGGCAGGAGTCTCCGGGGGACAGCCATCACTTAAGTACACCCTACTCCTAATACCTGCTCGGCACAGGAGTTATAGGAACATGGGTTTCACTCCCCACAAGGTACTGTGGGGAATAAGCTTAATGTTCCCTATACTGTCGGCACAGTTATCTCACCAGGGGCCACAAGAGACCTCAAGTGATTTTCGACTGCGCCTACAGCTAACGTCCCACGGAACATCTCCCCAGGCCGCTAAACCAGGCCCTCCCCCACACCAAAGCAACACCACCTCAGACAACGCAAAAACTTAACGGGGTTATTTTTGTTTTTAAAAGCTTAAGGACTGCAGAAAGCGGGAGACCACGTGCCCACCCTCAAGAGTAAGAGTAAGCCCAGAGCCCCTCACCTACCCTCGGACAGCCTCAGACTGAGCGTTACGCGCCTGCGCGCCTTTTATGTAGGGCTGGCGCACGCGCGCTGCTGCCCCGCACCATGTATAAGGGACAGGGAAGGCGCCGCTCTGCCTCGCGGTGTATTCCTCATGCAGAGCGCGGGGCTGGCACAGCCGGGCGGTGTTCTCGCGAGAGCCGAGGGACTATAAATAGCGAGCGCGAGGGTAGCAAGGCCTTCTACGCTGAGAGAACACGTAAGTGCGGCAGCCCAGCGGTATGGCGGCGCGGCCTGTGCCCCATCCGCACCCATCGGGGCTGCCGGGCCCTGCTGGCCTGCCCGGCCGCGGTGGTAGTGCCTCAGTTAACTTTCCCTTCTCTGTTCTAGCAAATGGCGGACGACGCCGGTGCTGCGGGAGGTGCAGGAGCGGCCCGAGGGGGCTTCCGCGGCGGCTTCGGGACCGGTCTGCGGGGCCGGGGGCGCGGCCGCGGGCGGGGCCGAGGGCGAGGCCGGGGAGCTCGTGGAGGCAAGGCCGAGGATAAGGAGGTGAGCGAGCCGCGGGGCCGCCCCGGGCGGCGGGTCCTGGCTGGGCCTGCAGCCGCCCTGGAAAGTACGCTGGTGCCGGCAGCCGGTGCGGCCGGTGACGCTTCCCCACGGTTTGCTTTGCTAGTGGATTCCTGTCACCAAACTTGGTCGCCTGGTTAAGGATATGAAGATCAAGTCTCTTGAGGAGATCTATCTATTCTCGCTTCCCATCAAGGTAAGCTGCTGCGAACACTGCAGCAACGTGCAGCACGGCCTTAATCTAAATTGCAGGGGTCGCAGTAGTTGCTGTACTTGCTCTTTATGATGCTTAGGTTGAGTGTTGGAGACATAAACCCGTAGAAGTGGAAGGCTGGTGCAGTCACCCGCAGTGAAGTGTGGTGCGTTGTATATTGCGTTCTGCCTTGTCTGGCAGCATGTTGCTGAAGTGTTTCTGTAATAGTTCTGCTCAGTGATGGTGGGGGGGGGCAGGAATTAACTTGCTATGTTGGACTGGCTAACAAGCTCCAGTAAGCTTATGCCTGCAAAATTTGACATACTTAATTACCTATTACTTCAAATATATGTATGTAGGGTTGTTGAACTTGAGTTGTAGGAGCCTTATTAGCTGAGTTTAGCTTCTTAAAGAAGTGTGGCCTCGTGTGTTGAAGTGACTGAGTTTTGCAGGAGTCGGAGATCATCGATTTCTTCCTGGGGTCTTCTCTGAAAGATGAGGTCTTGAAGATCATGCCTGTCCAGAAACAGACACGTGCTGGTCAGCGTACCAGGTTTAAGGTAGCCTGTTTCTTCTGGTTTCTCCTGGTGTGTGTTGTCTGCTGCTTTTTTGGTATCATTAATAAAGTAGTTCAAATACCTTTAGTTTTTTTTGTAGCATCTAGTAAATATTTATGGGTATGGGTATCAGCTTGTGTAGCTGACAGTTGCTGGATTAACTTCAAAATCCTAGCAGTATGTACAAATGTTATTTGAAATGGTTCTAGTGCAAAATTAAGTCATTTACACAGCATTGTTGGCTTCTCAGGGGCTATAGCAGAGAGAGAAGTCTGAGGTGTAAGGTGGGAATGCTGTTTTGAAATTATCTGGACTTCTGACCCAGTATAAGGCTGTGGCAGGGAATTGAATCCCAGTTCTTCAGCCTGAACAAGTTTTGACTGAAGGATGAGCTCTAAGGGGAAAAATGGCTGCTTGAGCTGTGAGCTCTGCTGTGCAAGTTTTAGTAGGTGATGTTTTGATTGTACTTGGGAGTGAGCTGTGTTGGACCCTGATGGACTGTTCTCTGCTGAGAGTGTTCCTGTGCAGCACAGCTGCCACTGAGCACTTTTCTCTCAACCCTAGGCTTTTGTTGCTATCGGGGACTACAATGGTCATGTCGGTCTTGGTGTTAAATGCTCTAAAGAAGTTGCCACTGCTATTCGTGGGGCGATCATTTTGGCGAAGTTATCCATTGTACCTGTACGACGAGGCTACTGGGGGAACAAGATCGGCAAGCCCCACACCGTGCCGTGCAAGGTGAGGCAGGCCTGCTCTTGGTGATTGCGCTGCAATGTTTCGGGAACTCTAACCTGTTGTGTTTGTGTAGGTCACTGGCCGCTGTGGGTCTGTCCTGGTGCGCCTGATCCCAGCTCCCCGTGGTACAGGGATTGTGTCTGCCCCTGTCCCCAAGAAGCTGCTGATGATGGCTGGTATCGATGACTGCTATACCTCAGCCAGGGGCTGCACCGCCACCCTTGGCAACTTCGGTGAGCTCTAGCATTCTGTGTTGTAGCTTAGCTGAACGTATTTCCACTTTTGTCATTAACAAGGACACAACATATCCATTTCTGTAGTATTGTTCTAATCTGTGTTAAAACAAAAACTTCTAGTGGACAAGCAGAAGTGAAGACTGCTGCTGATAGCTGTTAAAATGCAGGTTAATCCTGCTGTACTTGGTCCTGAAGTCTGTAAAAGTTAATTACAGTAAATTGTCTTTTTACATGCACATTGATACTAAAAAAGAAATCTCCCAATCTGCGCGATTGCACTTGTCTGAGGTAGTGTAATTGTCGTAAATGGAGAGAGAAAGAAACTCGAGTTTTGTGTGTACATCAGAGAGAACCTGCTGTGGTCTCCCTGTTCCTTCCTAAATTCTACATTCTTGGAGTGGAGTGGGTGGGCACTAGTGAGCTGGGCTCTGTAGTGCTGACGTGCAGGGTGTGACTTCTGTCTGTAGCTAAAGCCACCTTCGATGCCATCTCCAAGACCTACAGTTACCTGACTCCCGACCTCTGGAAAGAGACTGTGTTCACCAAGTCTCCTTACCAGGTGAGTGTTGCTGCAGTTTGCAGCTCCAGTGTGACCCTCCCTTCCCTCTGAAGTTCAGGTACTCCCAAAAATGGGAGAGCTGCAGTCAGAGCTGGGTGCCAGGCAGAATGGGGTTTTCTTTCTTTCAACATGCAGTTGAAAATGGCAATTCATGGACAAAGGAAATAGGAAAGCTTTCATGTACCAACTAAAAATAAGTTGTATCTGAACTACCCCAGCTGCCACAACACACACCTTGTTGGAAAGGGATACACTGCTGAGAATCTCAGGAGAGTGGTTTAAGAAAATAACACACTTGTATTTATTTTTTTGCAGGAGTTCACTGACCATCTAGCGAAGACTCACACCAGAGTCTCGGTGCAGAGAACCCAGGCAGCTGCTGTGGCAACAACTTAAGTGGGTTTTGTACCAGACAATAAAGTGATCAGTGAACAAGAGATGGCGATTGGTGTGATGGGATGGTTAATGCACTGGGCAGATGGATTAAATATCTGCTGGCGATGTGAGTAGGTTCACGTCTGTGGGCCACAGCCTGAACATCTGTTGAATGAAATAGTGTGTTAATGTTGTACTCATCCTTGTTAATCATGTATTAATCCTAAATGGGGTCTAGAAGCAGCAGGACAGCGTGTAATCTTTATCCGAACTGTGGGAATTTTCTGCCAGGGCTGGGCAGAGCAGTGTTTCTGTTGGCTCACAGAGGTGAGGGGAAATAACAGTTAAGGCAAGTGGGGTGCCTGGAGTTAGGGGCTGACCATGGTTTAAAGGATGGTAACAATCAACTGGAATTCAAAGATCAATGCAAAGCTGAAAAAGAAATCTGTTAAGTGTGTGCAGATCTCCAAAAGAATGAGTCTAGATTCTAGTTGTATGGCAGATGTCTGGGCTGCACATTTATTGCAGAGGTCAACAGCATCGAAATTCTGAGATGCAACATGCAGTACTGGATACAAGCACCGCGGCAGGAGGTGCCAACCGTTTAGATCTATTCAGAGACATTTGCTTGTGCTTTCCTTTCCTCCATCATCCTGTGCTTCTGCTTCATCAGGCATGTCCTTGCATTTCCATGGACACCAAGATCACCGTCTGAAAAGAAAGTAAGTGTCTGAAGAGTACCTTCCAGCAGCTGAAAAGAAATAAGCCCCTCTGTTCCATGGGAAGTCAGAGATGTGGCTTAAGACCTGCTTCGTGCTGTCACAGCTGCAGCAGAGTTGCTGTGGCTCTTGCTGTACTCACATCTGTCCTGGTAGGCCTTGGTGACCTGCACCAGCAGCTCCATCTCCTTGGCGCAGTTCTGGAACTGGTTGGGTCCTTCCCTCTGCTTGCACGCACCTAGCCTTTCCCGGACTATCTCCACAATTTCTTGATCAACCATCCTGCAGGAATCACAGAATGGTCAAGGTTGGAAGGGGGGCCTCTGGATATAATCTACTCCAAAAAAGGAAAGGAAGGGTGACAACGAATGCAACCACAGCAAGAGGTGATAGAAAAGTTGAACAAAGGGGTGATGACACCCTGCAGAAGGGCAGCTCTGGGGTTTTACAGGATCCTGGTTAGGGTTAGGCAGTGCTGGGGGATGTGTCCCAGTGCCACCCTGCTCAGCCCCAGCATGCTGCAGGGCACAGCCGGACTAGGGAACAGGTGTTCTGTAAGGGTGTTCTGTAACGGAGTGGGCAGGAGGTGCCTCAACACCTCAAAGTCCACAAAAATGCTGCGAGTTCAAGCCAGCTGCTGCAGTTCCCAGGGCTGGCTAACCACAGCAGTGTGCTCTGCAGCAGCCTCACCTGGGGACAGCCTGTGACACCCATACCTGTCCCTCCTCCACTGTGCTTCAGCCTCGAAGAAGCAGAGGTAGTCGCCCTCCAGACACTCACTCAGGTCAGGCACGCGGCGAAACTTCTGGTGGTAATAGTAGTACCTGTTCTTGGCTTGCTGGCGCTCGATCCACTCTGCAGCAACAGCCCCGCAGTCAGACACCCCCAGCCCACAACCAGCAAAGGGCAGCACAGCCCCAGTGCCTGCCGTGGCCTCGCTGCCCGGTCTGCTGCCTTCCCAGGCAGCTCTGCAGCAGCACCCCTGTGTCTCCGCATCCAGCTCGGTGTTCCCAGCCCCTACATGCCCATCTGTGTGTGTCCAGCTTGGTGTTCCTGGCACCTGTGTGCTCTGTCTGTGTGTCTGTCCCTAGTCTGAGTGTGTCCAGCTCAGTGCTGCTGTCCCTTGTCTGTGTGCATCCAGCTCGGTGCTGCTGTCCCCTGCATGCCCATCTCTGCCCCTCGTCTGTGTGTGTCCAGCTCGGTATTCCCAGCCCCCGCATGCCCATCCACATGTCTGTCCCTAGTCTGTGTGCATCCAGCTCGGTGTTCCTGGGCCCTGCATGTCTATCCCGTGTCGCGTGTCCCAGTGTCTAGGCCGTGTCCTTGTGTGTCCCATCTCCCTGGGCCTGTCCCGGTGGCCGTGCCCTTGCCTCTTTGCCTCGGTGCCCGGGTCCCCATGCTACGTCGCGGCCCAGCTCCCGCTACGCATCACGAAGCGGCGCTAGTGAGGGGGCCCGGGAGCGGGGAGTCTCGGGTCTCGGCCCGTCGGTACCTCGGACGAAGGTGACGGGCGCATCGACGACATAGTTGAAGACGGTCTGGAAGATGGTGACCGGGTTGGGCACCGAGGTGGTCCTCTCGGAGACGGGGGTGCGGGTCGGGGGCACCTTGTACGCCTCCCAGTCCCTGTCCTCCGGCATGGCGGCGGCGGCGGCGGGCCCGGCGGGAGGCGCGGACAAGATGGCGGCGCCCCTCCCCGGGCCGGCGCGGGGTCAGAGGGCGCCGCTCTGCGCAGGCGCCGCCGCGCGCGGTGCATGCTGGGAGCTGCAGTGCCCCGGGGCAGGGCCGGGCCCGGCGGGCTCAGGCCGCGGCAGCGCAGGGGCCCCGCCCGCTGCCTCCGCCTCTTCTCCGGTCGGAATCGCCAGTATCACCAGCATCACACCGTCTGTTTTCTTACCTGGGCTTACAGAGGGGTTTTAGTCTGTCCCTACCCAGCGCAGCCGGCTGCACCGAGCTGGGAGCGCCCGGCGTGGGCCTGGGCCGCTCTGGGTGCGCGGTGCCTCATTAGGAAGCTGAGCTAATTGCTGCCATCCACGTTCAAGTTGTTTAGGAGGGAGATGTGTAAACTGAGACACTGGCAACTGACCTTTATCATGCCGCATCTGCTATGTCTAACCTGCCAGCCTGGCGGAGCATGAGAGGAATATAGCAGCGGGTGAAGTTAGTAGCTAAATTTGTGTCTTCAGACCGAGAACCATCTTAAGTGTTCGGCTGGAGGGGCCCTTGCCACAGCCGCCTCCTGCTGCCGAGCCGGGCTGAAGCCGTCCCATGGTTTGTAAAGCTGGCACCGCTGTCTGGGGAGTGTGTGACAGGAACCGAGCAGGGCTGGCTTACTGGTGCCACTGGTGCGGCTGGACCGGGCTCGAACCCCACATAGTTCCGCTTGGGCTGGAAAATCAGCTTGGTGGAGCGTGCAGCCCGGTGCCGGACTGCTCTTCATAAGGAGGGGGCTGCAGTGGATGTGGAACTAACCCTGCGCTGCTTGTGCTGGCCCGTTCCCCTGCCTTGGAGCCAATTGTGTGAGAACTTGTCCGTGTCTCTAAAGCGCTGTTGCTTTCTCTCTGTCTGGCTCAGCATGACCTTGCAATGGGGGTTTATATATTTAGCTCTTCTAATGTGGTTTTCAAGGTGTATCTTCAACCTGTACATGTTCTTATTACAGATTCCTTTGGGCATCCTTTCCCATTTTTTCTGATCGTTAGCTGTGCTTGTTTGGTGCCGTTTGCCTTGACGACACGAGGCCCATGAATTCTGAGCGGGCCCTTTTGGTCCTGCAGAATACAGAATAAGTCATTATAATTAACATCACAGAAGGGCAGACCTATTAAAGAATGTATTTCTCCTTCAAAGTTCTCAAGCAGAAGGAGGGAGACCGTGTTCAAGTGGTTTTTTTATTTAACTGGTATCATTTGTCTAGAAACTTCTTAAATTCTTCCTTGCACATGAAGGAAGCTTGAACAAAATCCCATTCTGTCATGAGTTCTTTTTATTGTGTTGGAATTGAGGAAGAGCCCAGAATCCCTCCAGCATTCACTGATGTTGAAGGGGAGATTTCCTGTTGTGCTTTGTGTCCCGGTGTCTTCTAGGACTTGAAAGTGAAGCTGATCTTCGTTGTTCTTCCTCTCCACAGTCCCACCGCAAGTTCTCTGCTCCCAGGCATGGCCACCTGGGCTTTCTCCCCCATAAGAGAAGCCGTCGCCACCGAGGGAAGGTGAAGACATGGCCTAAGGATGATCCCAGCAAACCAGTCCACCTGACAGCTTTCCTGGGCTACAAAGCTGGCATGACACACGTTGTGCGGGAGGTGCACAGGCCTGGGCTCAGTAAGGCTTGACTGAAGAAGGAAGGGAGCCATATCCATGAAGGGAAACAAGGGGACAGGCTTGTTGGTGGGCAGGGCTGCTCCTGGGAGTGGGTGGTGGAGCACATAGCTGCCAGGCTCTCTCCTGTAATGCCATCCAGATCTTGCATGGCCAAAGGCCACCTCATGGCCAGCGTGAGCTATGTTTGGGGGTCCCTGGGAAGTCCCCGCAGTGATATGGCGACTGGTGGTTTGTTGGATCCTGCTGGCAGAAGGACCTTGAAGAGTAACTGCCTTAGCAATCCTGGGCTTGAAGCATCCTGCTGGGAAGTTTATAATGTTAGCCTCTGGGACGTCCACAGGGTCGGAGCCAAACTCCAGGGCAAGAACCATCCAACGTACTGCTTCCCCCAACCTGGGAAAGGGGGTTCAAGTGTCCTGGGCCACGGACTCTTAACCTGTTCAGTGTCTGGGGATGGAACCCTGTGTGGTCCTCCGGCAGGTGGGAGACGGAACGGCTGAGGTTGGCTGTGGGACCAGAGCGTGGCCTTCCCCTAGCACATTGCTTGCTCGCTGTAATGGTATGGGTCACCACGGCACCATGGAACGATCTGATCCTAGAGCATTTCCCTTCACTGTCTTGCAGAGGTCTCCAAGAGGGAGGAGGTAGAGGCTGTGACAATCGTTGAGACCCCCCCAATGGTGGTGGTGGGAGTCGTGGGGTATGTAGAAACACCAAAGGGCTTGAGGAATTTCAAGACTGTTTTTGCTGAGCACATCAGCGATGAGTGCCGGCGGCGCTTCTACAAGAACTGGTACGTGCCTCCGTGGCTGGGGAGGGTCCCTGGGGCACTGCATGTGAGGAGTCCCTCGCAGGTCTTTCCCACAGGCTCTCTGAGATGCCCAGCCATTACAAACAGCTCAGCTGCTGGCAGCTGGCTCTGGGGTGGAGTGAAACTGCTATTTATTTAGTCATGCACAGAGATACTGCAAACAGCTTGATGCTGGGAACCAGCATATGCATATGTAAATTTATTCCAATAGTTGAACTAAGTTAGCTCTCCACAATATCATATGGCAGCGGGTGCTGCAGGTTTGTTTTCCTTTGTGTAGGTCAGGTTCATCAACTCTCCATTAAACTGGAATATTTGAGCTGAGGCACCAAAGAATGGAGTAGAACCAGATTTGTCAGAGGGAAAATTGATGCAGAATGTGACCCCTGGTCTTTCTAAACATCAACACCCCAAACCCCACCAGCAGAGAGGAAAATGGAAATGTGAATTTCATAACTGTAGGAATCATGTCTCCTGTGAAAGTGCCATTGAGATCCACCCACCACATGCCTCTGATCTCTGTCAGAGGCTGTTTTCTCCTTTCTCCACTTAGCTCCGATTTTGCGCTTGTATTTTGATGGCACTGAGCCAGTCAGTGGGAGACAACTGGATTCCTCATGCAAAAAGGTTTGAATTACCATCCCTTTCCACAGCTCATTATTCACTTTCCTCTTCCCACCTCAAAGCCCTGTGTCGTGGCCCTGACAGTGAGGTGAGGTTCAGGTATCGACAGGTACCTTGTCCCTTCAGGGAAGTGCCTGGCAAGGTGATGTCCCCCTACGCTGTGCTGTGTCAGGGCACAGCAAGGTGCAGAAACACTTCACTGTTCAGCTCTGCTGGATGTTAAACGCTTTTTTTTCTTTTTTAGGCACAAAAGCAAGAAGAAGGCGTTCACCAAGTACTGCAAAAAATGGCAGGATGAGGATGGCAAAAAGCAGCTGGAGAAGGATTTTGCGGCTATGAAAAAGTACTGCAAGGTCATTCGTGTGATTGTGCACACACAGGTCAGAGCCTTACCTGGGGGGGTGGACAAGGGGGGCTGAGGGACTTCCTCAGCTCGGGCATGTGGTGAGGGCTGGGAGCTGGGATCGTGGGGGTGTCTTGGTGGGGTCATAGGAGACTGAGCAGGCAGATGCCAGTCAGAGGGTGTGGGACAGGGCGTGCAGGCAATGGGAGGTGCTGGCTGACCTTTCCAGCTACCTCCTGACACCAACCCTGTCGCTTTGAGCTGGACTCAGCAGAGCTCCCTGCTACAGAATTGCTGCAGGGAGCTGTGGCTCAGGCATGCCAGGAAGCCCACACACTCCATGGAGGAGAGTGGACATTGTGCAGAGCCTCAGCAGGTGGTGAGCCCTGTGTCAGCGAGGGACCTTTAGGCCCCATGATCACCTCAAATTAGCAACTGGTATCAAATGTTTTGGGCAAAAATAACCCATGGGCAGGCACAGTTTTGCTGGATGCTGATTGCTGGATACACTGCGCCCATTTTCATGCTGATCCCTGGAGTTAACAGCTGCTTTGGAGTCTGAGGCAGAGCTAAGCTTGCTTAAGGCTTCAGTTGTGTCTGGCACAGAACCTCAAGGTCCTGCTGTGGCTATTTAGCAGGGGCTTTGCGGAGGGAGCTGGGACTGGGAGGGATTGGAGGCATCTCTTGATGGGAACTAGAAATAACTGCTCAGTCTGGAAGCAGAGGTGGAGCACGACCAAAGGAGAGGTGCTGACTCTGGTGTGGAGCCAGAGCTGCGTCTTGGCTGGTTGCAGTGTCCAGCCTCAGACGGTGCCCTGGTGATGGGCTCCTCTGGGGTTTTTACCATGGCTGTTGCTACTGTGCTTAACTCTTGGGGTAGGCTGGTCTGTTCCTGTGCTCTCCCTGGAGAGAGGGTGTGCATCAGCTCCTGCCTGGAATGGGAGCACTGGGAGATGGGGTTGGGCGCAAGGACAAGGAGTTGGCTCCAAGAGGTCCCAAATATATAGACCTGCTGACCCAGGTGGCTGCCTGATATGAAAGGGGTTGACAGCATGGTAGAGAGGGGTAGTGAAGAGCTGGCTCTGCTCACCCACTATGCCCCTCACAAGTTGTGAGTGATGCAGCCCTGCTTGCCTGTTCATGTCTGTGGGGCAAGGGGCTACATTTTGCCCTAACGCCCTGTCTAATGCAGATGAAGCTGCTCCCACTGCGGCAGAAGAAGGCCCACGTGATGGAGATCCAGCTGAATGGTGGGACAGTGGCTGAAAAGGTTGACTGGGTTCGTGAGAGGCTGGAGAAGCAGGTCTCCGTGCACAATGTCTTCAGCCAGAATGAGATGATTGATGTCATTGGCGTGACCAAGGGGCATGGGATGAAAGGTACAGAGCAAGGAGACCCTTGCCAGGGGCTTGGTTTCTGTCTTTCTCATGTGGCACTGCCCATAAGAGAGCGTTGGGGCAGGGGAGTGTTAGCTCTGCTGAGAACCCACCAATTCATTACACAGAGGGTAGCGAAGAGCCTCTGGATCTCAGTCATGACACACAGTTCTGTTGTAGCAGAGCTTAGTTTCCTTGATTTCAGTAAAGGCCATGTTGTCTTCTGTGTCCAGAGTCCTCCCGGGAGGCTCAGAGGCACCGTGAGTACGTGTAGCCATTGGACTTCTCACAAACCCCATGTGTGTGGAGGTGTGGGTGTTTCTGTGTGTGTGTGCGTGGATGTGCTCAGCAGGAACATATCACAGTCTGATTAGATCCATGGGAAGTGAGAACAGTTCTGTGCGCTGGCCTCTCACGGTGGTGACAGCTCTTGGTCTCCTTCCAACACAGTGTATTCTGAGAACTGCAGAATGATGAGACTCTCCCCTCTTCAGCACTCAGACACCAGCCCTGAATCTCCCCGGTGTTCTCACCGCCCTGTCCGTTCACACTTCCAGGGGTGACAAGCCGTTGGCACACCAAGAAGCTCCCCAGGAAGACGCACAAGGGCTTGCGCAAAGTTGCCTGCATTGGAGCCTGGCACCCAGCCCGGGTTGGCTACTCCATTGCTCGGGCTGGCCAGAAGGGCTACCACCACCGCACGGAGCTCAACAAGAAGGTATGGCCCAGATGGGCTCCCTCAGAGCACTGCTGCACCTTCCTGCCTTCCTTCCTCTTGTGCTGTCACCACCCTTTGCACGGTGGCCTCTGTTCCCCCAGCCTCTCAGATGTTTCCCTAGGGATCTCTAGTGCTCTTGCTCTCCATGGCTTACCCGGTGCTTTTTCCCTGCTCAGGGGACACATCACAGGGGGTGGGCACATCTTGGTGAACACCACGTCATCCCTATGACATCCCTCAGTGAGGGGGCAGGAAAGTCGCCGTCTCCATTTCCTTTCTGTTCCTAGATTTACCGCGTTGGCCGTGGGATCCATGTGGAGGATGGCAAAGTGGTGAAGAACAATGCCTCGACACACTACGATGTCACAGAGAAGACCATTACGCCTCTGGTAAGGGCTGAGGGGGTAATAGCGCTATGACTGGCCCTGGCTGCAGGAATCCAGGCCAAGAAAGTAATTCACTGGCTGGTGACAGCTGCATAGGAAATGGTTTGAAGGAAATTCACTGAAAGAAATTCACTGAAAGAAATGCAGTTAATCCTTTCCTCGTGGACATGGAAAACCATCTCTGTGAGGTGTTTTTTTAGGCCCAATGGTAGACCCAGACATTTAACTTTCAGTTGATAACTTGGGCAGAAACTGTGAACTTTGTTTAAAAAGAAAAAGAAGTCTAAATTGTATCAAAAATCTGATACTTAACAGATAAACATTACTTGGTTTAAAAATTCACTTTTGCTTATTAAAAACTGTTAACTCAGGAGTCTAGCCAGCTCTGCTCTCTATTCACCCACATCCCTCCAGAGAAGGAAGCAGGGTTACTGGTTGCCCAGCTTTTACAGGGTGTTCCTTAGCTGGGATCATGCAGTCAGTGTGGCTGTCATGCTGTGGCGGTCCTAAGCAGGTGACCTGAAAGGTGCAGGGTGTTGTTAGCTGGAATGACTGTCACTCACTACCTTTTTCCCTAGAAAATGCCACTTGTGGATGTGTCTGCTCCCATCCAGCTCTTCTGCCAACCCTCTCTCTGTCTCTCCCCGCAGGGTGGCTTTCCTCACTATGGGGAGGTCAACAACGACTTCCTCATGCTGAAAGGCTGCGTCGTGGGCACAAAGAAGCGTGTGCTCACCCTCCGTAAGGTGAGAGTGCAGCTGGCGCTGGGGAGGGACAGTCTGTAGCTCTCTTTGAACAGATTCGCCCCGTGAAGAATGCTGCTGCCTCCAAATGCTGGGCAGGGAGACTGGTCCGGTCCTTGACTCTGCGTTGCAGAGGGCATGTGGCACACGAGTGTGGTGCTAGGTGGTTTGTGGCAGTGTGCAGTTGGATGGGCTCTCTCTGGAGACAGAAGCTGCAAGCCTTTGAGGGCTGTGATGCAAGGCCAGAAATGGAAACCTTGGCCATAGGCAGATTGTGAGGAAATGAAATGCTAAGTGAAGAGCAGGCTTGTTTCGCAGCTGCTCTGCAATCCAAGGCATCACCTGCCACATGAGCACTAGGCTGTTTCTCTGAGAAGGCATATTTTTGTGGAGGTATTTGTCTAATAGGTGCAACTAGGATATTTCAACCCTGCTTCCGTCAGAGCAGATGTCCAGATTTTCTGTAATGATAAGCCTGATGCATTGTGACTGTTCTTTTCCAGTCCCTTCTGGTGCATACAAGCCGCCGGGCTCAGGAAGCCATTGAACTCAAATTTATTGATACTACTTCCAAGTTTGGCCATGGCTGCTTCCAGACAGCTCAGGAGAAGCGGGCTTTCATGGTGAGTTATACTTTGTGCTGGCTCCAGCTCCCAGGCCACGCTTGCAGCTGAGGCTAAAAGCAACTGATTGACTCCAACCAAGCATCTGCTTCTCGATACAACAACAGCCAAATGAGTGATCGGGACTGTCTTGCATAAAAGACAGGCATGAATTCAATTCACACAACAGATATTATGCTAAGGAAGAACATGATGGTTGTGTGAGTGATCCAAGACAACCCAACTAGCAAGTAATATACCATATGGTCAACCAGTTTCCATTCACCACGGGATGTTTTAAACAAGCAGTTAACTTGGCAGGCACTGCATTGGACATATGGTCCCTTTCACCCGTAATTGTGTGCTTCTTTGATTTGTTTGGAATGATTTATAACTTTAATGTTCTTAAGAGGAAAAGGTTGGGTCAAATTCAGACACAGATTTGTGATTCTCTTGTCAGGAAGCTTTCAAAGGGGCCAAGCAGTATATTTTTCTTAAATCCAGGGAAAAAAAAAAAAAAAAAAAAAAAAAGAAGTATTAATAAATCCAAAACAAGCAGAGTTTCTCAAATAGTTTTGCAACCTACACCAGGCTGGTGCATAAGTCTGAATGTGAAATTGAGGAAGCATTAAGTAAGGCAGCCCTTCAGCTAGCAGAAACGAAAGAAAACAACTGCCTGGATGCCACGCAGACATAAAACGTGCCTAGATCTGGCCTGTCAGCTAAAACTCCCATGTGAAACTGGCTAAGCCTCCTTAGCCCTGGGAAGGGAGATTGGCTGTGCAGTGTCTTTGCAGAGCTTTTTAGAGGTTAAGCTGATTTCCTTCATCTCAGTGTTAGGAGCTTGTTCTGTGTTTTGCTCTTGCTGTCACTGCAAGTCCTGAGTAGCTGTGACAGGGATCGGAGTGACAGGAGGTGGTTTTACGTGGTTGCAGCTGTTTTCTTTGCCATTTTCCACCGTGGGGTGAGAGTTTCCTGCACGTATACTCTGGTAAAACTTTACATTTGGCTGGAAGTAGAGGCACATAAGTAATTCTTGCCATCTGCTCCCATAGGATTTATTTGTTTTGGGACAACCCCATTTCTTAGCTGGTGGAAACCCCTCAGGCTCAGTTATTAGCTGATGAGAAGCTGTGCCTTTGGTTGTGGGAGGCCTTGCCTCCTCCAGGGCTCATACAGCAGCTGCTCTACCACGGTGGGCTCCTGGAAGCATTCATCAGCACAATTACTGCTCCCCTCCATGTCCCCTGACTGCAGGCCAGCCCACCTGGCTCGCAGCAGGTCACTCATTGGTGCTCTGTGGCTGGTTTTGTGGTGTCCAGAGAAACAAATCCCTGGTGCAAGAGCAGTGATGTTCTGCTCCCGGTCCCTGCAGGGCTGGGCAGGTCCCAGGGGGGGCTGGTGAACGCACAGAGCTCCCAGCTGGGGCGCAGAGACCAGGAGCTGCCTTGCACAGCAGAAAGTGGCCAGAGCTGCATTTCTGCTCCCTGCAGCTCAGACGCAGCCTTGCAGACCAGGTTTATCTGCTACTAACGCTGAGCGCTCTCCTCTCTGCTCTCTTCCAGGGCCCTCAGAAGAAGCACTTGGTGAAAGGGAAGCCAAGTGTGCAGGAGGAGCTGTGAGGACTGAGACATGCAAGGCTACCTATCTGGGCACTTTCAATAAAGGGGCTACAAGCCATGCCTGCTCCCTATCTTCCGTCTGGGGGGACGTCTTGCCTGTATTCGGTGCTGCCTGTGGGCAACAGCGTGTCCTCAAGGCTCCTCAGCAGGTAGGGATGGGACAATTAGCGCTTGGGACTGGCCTGTATGGATGGGGACTAACGGGGATGGCCAGGTGTCTGCTCTGTCTTCTGGATCCTCCCTTTTCTTTGCCTGGTGAATTTTTTCCCACTGCCTGCATTCACCCAGACCATGGTGAAGACTGTCCTTCGTCTCTTCCAGAGGGGAGCAGAGCAGGTACCAGCACTTCAGCCCCAGTTTCCACTGGGAATACAGGGCCTCCCCATTACCTGCCCCCTCCCAGGCTCACTGCCCATCTCTCTGCTCACACGTGCACCCCCAGGTACGCCTTTTGCTGAGCTGAAAATACAGCTGGTGGACTTCTCCCTGCAGAAAGCCCCACGATCCTGGCAGCTGGCATCCTCAGCAGGTGGGGAACTTGGGTACAATAAGATGGCTGCTAGGTCAGACCGGGCAGTGATGGGTTTATTCAGATTTTGGACCCGTTCCCCACCCCTGTTTTCCTTGCAGTCCAGCTGCCTGCAGGGAGGGTATGATGCGTTTTGGAGCTGTGATGTCTTGCATCAGCGGTGACAACAACTCCTTCAGTGCAGAACCGGTCTGGGCGTCCTGCACCCTCTTTGGGAACCAGACAGTGGAAAGCCCAGCCCTCCGCTGGTGCAGAGCTGCCCCCTTGGCCAGGAGTCCTGGGAGCCTGGGAGGAGGTGCACGAAGTTCTTGGGTCTCCAGCAAACCCCTTGCCCCATGTCTGGTTCTGCTCTGAACGTGTGCTTGCGGTTTTTAAGGAGGAGGCTCATCTACAAATGTGCTGAGGATGAGATGAACCGAGAAGCTCGGAGCCCACGGCATAGCCCCGGCTGCGGTCAGTGGCGGGGCCCAGGCTGGCCCCGTGTCCCAGCGAGGTCCCTGAGCTCTCGCAGGGTCTCTGCCTTCCCCCTGGGGCTGCGCTTCAGAGCCTCTTCTCTCCCTTGGCGGGTGGGTCCCTGGGCAGTCCCGCAGCGGGTGGCTGAAGATCCAAGCCGGAGCGCATGATGGGAATGATGAGATCATCCATGTTCGGCATCACCAAAATTTTCTGAAAAGAGGGATCCAGAATAACAACTAAGTGGTTTTGAGGATGTAAAACTTAGAGACTGGGGCTGTGAACAGAAGGTCCTGGGCTCCCATCCCCTCCGCAGCAGCTGACTGTGCCTGGCCCTAGAGATTTCCAGCTCTGGATGCCTCAGGGTGGGGACAAGCAGGAGCAGTTTTTCTTTGCCCTGCTGACCTGTATGGCTTCGAGGGTGGTCATGGCCGAGGGCAGGGACCAGCACTTTGAAGCCATTCACATGGGTGGCTCTGGGGGGATTGGGGTACCCAAATATCTGCGGGGACATTTCTGCTCTTTGACCAGAGGTCTCAAAGGTGAGAGGCTGAAAACAAACCAGCGAGTACCTTGTGATGGTAAATCTCCCAAACGTCCCAAAACCAAAACGGATGGGTGAATTCAGCCCTTGGTGGGGGGAGGGTCTGCCTGGGGCCTGCTGACACTCCTAATCCCACCCCCCACCTTGAGGCAGGGCTGCACGTGCTGGGAGGAAGCCACTTCTCAAGCTCTCTAGTGCTCAGAGCACCAGCCCCTGCAGCTGGTTACTTAGGTTGTGTTTCTTGACTGTCCAAAGCTGGACAGACCAGATCAGATGTTGGCTTTTTGTAGAGAGATCCCTGGCCCAAAGCGAGGTCTGTTTATCCCTGATTGCAGCAATGCCCACACTTAGCAGGGTTTGCTGAGCCCTTTAACAGACCAGGCACCTGAAATTCATGCTGCAGCTTCTTCTCGATCCACTCAGTGACATGGAGGAATGTCACCTCCCGCTCGCCCAGCTTTGGGCGCACCTTCAGCTCCAGCTGGGGTGGGACTCGGAAGCTGTACCTGCAAGGGGAAAGGAAAGAGGCAGAAAGCATCACATCCCAAATATGTGGCACAGCCCACGTAGCCCTGCTTTGCTGGGTTTTAGGGACCTGCCTCCTGGGAGGAGGCAGCTGGGTTGCAGGGGGAGCTCTCTGTGGAGATGAGGAGAAATGAGCCTGAGGTCTGTGAGTCCCTCTGGGAGAACAGCCCTGGCTTGCTGGTGCACACGGAGGAACCCAAAGCCCCCGAGCTGGCTCCTTGGCCGAGCCATAGGGAGCAAGGGGAGCGGGAAGGAGGATGTGCGTGTGTCCCCGCGTGGGAGGAAGGAGAGCTGGTACCAGACACGGTCCGTTGGTGGTGGTGGTATGTTCACGGCCAAGGTGCCTGCCAGCTCCTGCACCTCCACCGTCAGCAGCAGCGGTGTGTTGGAAACCTCCTCAATCTTCTTTTTGATGAACTCGTTTTCAGTGGCCTTCTGGAAGTACTTGGACTTGGCGATCTTATCCACAAAGCGCAAGATCTTCCGGCTTGTGCTGTTGCCGCTGACGTGGCTAAAGCGAGAGGAGCCACAGCTCAGCAGCAGGGTGAGAGCCAGCGCTGTGGTGGCTTTCAGTGTCCGCCAGCCATCTGCCACAGCACCCCGCAGGGACAAGGAGCCCCCTGTGAGAGGCTGCCGTGATGTGCTGGGGTGCCTGTGTGTGCCTTCCTGGGGACACCGGCCACGCGCCACTGTGCTGGCGTAGCACCGTGCCTCCCTAGCATCTCCCCAAGCCCACCGTGGTGCGGACCCCGAACCAGCCCTTACCCCTCGGTGCCAGGCGGCAGGACCCGCTCCCCCAGGGCTCCCGCCGGTTCTGCAGTGGCGATGTCTTCCTCATCGGAGGAGCCAGCGCTGGATGACTCGGCATCACTGTCTGCCAGCAGGATCAGCCGTGGCCTGGCCCTGTGAGATGCGAGGAGCATCACAGGGGTGCCTTGGGGCCAGCACCCTCTTGCCTCGCTCAGGCAAGAGGAAGAGGAGGATGAAACCCAGCCATGCACAGTCTCCTTACCCCTCTCTGCCTGCCTCTGCGGGGTTGCTCTCCTCTGCAGCACTCTCCTTCCCCAGCTTGCAGAGGTTCATCTTCGTCTCAAGCGTCATCTGCAACGAGCCGCTGTAGGTGACCTCCATGTCCACCCAGAGCCCTGCCGGGGAGAGGGATGGGGTGAGCCCCTGTCAGCACCACAGGGGCCGAGGGCTGCTCATGTGCCTGCCAAAACCTCCCTGCTTCGGGGACTGGGCTGGCACCATGGAGCCAGCCCTGGGGTCCCCGCTGCTCTACGGGGGCTCTTACCTCGCTCATTGATGGTGGGGCTGGAGGCGCTGAGGACTGAGGGGATGGATGTGCCCATGTCCAGCTCCGTCAGTGTCAGCTCGTTCATGAAATATGGGAGCTGATGGGGGAAACCACACGGGGACGGTCACTGCAGCCTGGCACCCACTGTGGGATCTTGGGGATGAGACTCCCTGGGGTGCTGTGATGCTCCTGCCTCTCACCTTGATCTTGCTCAACTTCTTCTGGATCTTGCTGGACACTAGCTCAGCCCAGTACTGCTCCCGGAGGAAGTCCCAGAAGATGCGCCCCACTAGCGCGTTCATCCAGGCCATGCACACCTTGCTGCGCCCGGCCATGTCCTCCCCGTGCTGCGGAGGGACAGAAGCCATGAGCCCCTGGCGTGAGGTGGCCCCACGAGAGGTGGGACCCACTGGCCAGGAGCTCCCCTGTACCACGGCTGGGCTGCTCAAACTGTGGTGCCGGGAGGGAGGAAATGAACCACAGGACTGGAAGTGGCTGCGCACGGGTCCTTCAGCCTCCACTTAGCACTTGTGTCCTTCTCCCAATGCTGGATTTGTCCCACTCACCTTTGTGGGTGTGGGGCTGCCCAGTGCTCTGTGAGAGGGGCTCTGGTCCGGGCTGCCCTCCACCTGCGCTGGCACGAATCGGGCCATGTAGGTGCTGTAATCCAGGAAAATCTTCTGTCGGATGCTTCCCGCCAGGTCCTTGGGTGGGAGAGTGGAGGGGATGTCCTCAGCGCTCCCCCCGCTGCTGCTGCCGCTGCTCTGCAGAGCCGGTCCCACACCTGGGGGCACGGGGACACGAGTGGGTCAGGGTGATGTGCCGCCTGGCCACGATGCGGGTGTGTGTGGTGATGTGCCGTGATGCACACGTGGTGACAGGCTGCCCATCTGTGGTGCCAAGGACATGCCCCCCACCCTGTTCTGGCAAGGGATCCTCTGGGCTCTCCCTGCTGCTGCAAATGCTCTTGGCTATGCTCTGGGCTCCTTCGTGGCCCCCCATGCTCACTGCTCTCTACCAAGGGCTTGTCCTCCCGGCACACACATGGCTCCCACCCCGGATCAGTCCCGGCACAGAGCAGAGACCATGATGCTTCTCACCTGCCCTGGCTTCACCACGGCTGCTGCTGGGTGTCCCGCGGGAGGCTTGCACGAGGTGCTGGTACCACTCCTCCTTCTCCCTCCCCGTCCGCCCAAAGAGGTACAGGCACCTCTCTCTGCAGTCCCCCGGGACATCCTGCCCTGGCACCAGCGTCTTCTTTGTCCCTTCATCCTTCTGCAGCTCCAAGTCGTGCTCCTCGCTGCTCCGGCACTCCACCTCCGCTGGGTCAGGGAGGAGGATGCAGATGGGGTATTTCTTGTTCCACGTCCGCTTTCGGGCCAAGCTGGGCGGGCAGAGGAAGACCTGCAACACCGAGAGCAGCGGTGAGGATGGGCCAAGGCGTGGGATGTCAGGGGTCCCCACGGAAGGGTCCTTGGCATCACCAGGCTTACCTTGGCATCAGTCAGGTCGTAGCAGCGGTGGCTGATGAAGACGGCCTCGAGGATTTCCTCCTCGAAGGTGGCACGGCGCGGGATGTTGCTCTTGGGGTAGGAGAGCTTGAGGGTGGCTCCATCCAGCATGGCAAGCACAGAGTGCGTGAGCGAGGGGTGGAAAACCTCAGGGTCATAGGCATGCAGCTGGTTCATCCAGCCCTAGGTGTGGGGAAAGGGACCCAGCTGCTTCCCACTGTGCCACATGGGTGGCAGCCTGCCCCTGCCGCGGGCTGGGCACACCCCTGACGCTGCATCCCAACCCTGGGCTCCCCCCCAGCTGCCCCCCAGCACCCCATCCCGGACCTCCTTCCTACCTGGAGGCGGTGGGTTTCCCACGGCTCCCCTGGGAGCAGCTTGGGGCGCGGGTGGTCCCGCGGTGCCCGTGGTGCTGGCAGAGGCTTCGGCAGGAGGAGAAGGACAGCGAGGAAGCCCAGCACCAGCCCGCAGAGGAGTCCCAGGCAGAGGCCGGCGGCGTAGGGCGGCAGCGGCAGGACGAAGTAGCCGTAGGCGAGGAGTGCGATGGAGGCGAGAGCTCTGCCCGGCACCGTGCCCCCCGGCCGCGCCGGTGGCAGCTCCTCGGGAAGGGGCGGCTGGGGCTCTGCATCCTGCTGCGCCACTTCCACCACCTGGATCACGTCCCCGTAGGAGCAGATCTCATAGCGGCAGTTCAGGGTGGGCTCCCAGGGGCTCCAGTCCCGTGCCCGGCGTCCCCAAGCCCCACGGCCCCCCGCCGGCCCGGGGCTGCCCCCCACCTCCTGCGCCCCGGTGCTGGCCTTCGCGCGGGGCACGGGGCTGCTCTCCTCGGCCATGAGCCGGCTGAGCCGGCTGAGGGGCTCCTGCATGGCCTCCGACAGCCGCCTCTTGGTGTCCTCCAGCCTGGCCTCCCGCAGCCGGAGCAAGGCGGCACGGCTCTCCGACGGGGAGACGCTGGGGGAAGATGGGGCCGTGCGGGACTTGGCTGGGCTCAGCCGGGGCTGGGGGGCCCGCGGGACGTCAGCCAGGAGCATCCCCCCGGGCTGGGGTGAGGGGACAGGCTTTGTGTCCCCATCCACTGTGAAAACAAGCCCACAGCCGTCCTGGCCACCGCCGTCCTCCCTGGAGCTGGTGGGCTGGATTGTGAGCCCATCGGTGTCCCCATGCTGAGGGGAGCCTGGGGACGGTGCCAGCGTTGGAGAGGCGTCCGCCGCCGCTGCAGCCTGGTCTGCCATCGCTCTCATTGCCGACGGTGCCGGTGCTGCCAAGAGAATGGGAGGAAGCAGCTCAGCTCCCTGCCGCCTCAAGGCACAGCATGTCCCTGCCACGGTCCTGCCTTCCCCAGCAGCATTGCCATGAGCCACCAAGCAGGAGGGGGGGACCCCGGGGACCCCGTCACCGCGGGCTGGCAGCCTTCCAGCCTATTTTGGGATACTCTTGGGGCCATGGAGCTGCCAGCGCATGGGAGGCACGTGGCTCTCCCTACGCTTCATGGCAGGGATGGGATGCAGAAGGCACCACGGTGAGATGAGCTCAATGATAACGTGCGGGGAACCGCTTGTATAATGAAGATAAACCTCAGCCAGGCAATTAGCAATGGGGCCTCTGAGACCCTGGAGCCATGAGTCTGCAGCAAAACAAGGGGGATTGTCCCACACGAGGACATTAACGCTGGTCGCAGTGCACGCATGGGCACTGTGAGGAGGGATGCAAGGACAGCGGGCAGGACTCTGACTCCTCGAAATGTTTCTTGCTTAAGTGATGGAGGTTTGGCCCTTGCTTGATGCACTGCATGAACCTGGAACAAAGCAAGCCCAAGCTGCAGCCCCAATTCAGCATGAGGATGCTCTGGAACCATGGGATCGATAATCCCTATTTTTACTGGAGGGGCACAAAAGTTTTCCTAACAAAGCTTCCATAGCCCTGAGGGTGTTCCAGGACGTGGCAATGTCTTGTCCCATCCCCACCAGCCACTGTGGTCCCTCCATTGCTGCACCCCTGCCAAAGCAACAGGGCTGAGCCTGCTCCTGGCTGTGCGCCCTCCGTGATTTTGGGAGGGAGGATGGATGCTGCAGGATGGGCTCTGCAGGGCCATCGTGGGGCTGAGCCCAGCACCCAGCAGGCTCATGGGGTGCTCGAGCTCCACCCCCCGCCTCTTCCCCTCGCAGCATCCCTTCAGCAGGAGCGGGGACACAGGAGCTGGAGCTGAGCAGGTCCCTGCTGCTGGTGGGTGCTGTCCCTCGGGCTGCCTTACACCCGGCATCCACGTCGCCTTGGATCTTCAAAGCACTTTACTGCCACGAATTAATTACAGGCTGTGCTGCAGCTGCCTCCAGCGCTGTTTATATAATCTCACGTTTCGAGGCTTTTGCTTTACAGGAGCCACTTGTTAACCCCAAATAATCCCTGGGTGATTACCCCGGTGATACCCAGCACCCAACAGAAACCCTGGCTGTGGGGCTGGCATCATCCATCCAATGGCAGGGCTGCCGGCACTGCTGGCACTCCTGGCAGATGGAGCCGTCCAAGGCACCAGGCAAAGCACCGGGACAGCAAAATGGGGAGCAAGGAGAGGGAAATGAGTGGGAGAGATGGACCTGAGAAGGGACCCCTTCCCCGATGCCACAGGACCCTGTAGTCCTCCCACCCAAGCATGGCAGGTGGGGGGCAGAGGGACCTCACTTGCTCCTCATCATGTGGGTTTCTCAGTGGCCCCATGCCACAGCCATCCCCAGTATTCCCTGTACTGCCCATTGCCATCCCCAGCCCTCAGCAGTGCCTACCAGAAAGCCCTGGGGCTGGTCCTCGGCTGGTCCTGCCCAGCCACGGCTCCCTGTGTCCACTGGGTCAGGGGGATGCCGGCTCCCCTGTGCTCGGCGAGGGCTCAGTGCTTGGCTCCACCATGCCTGCCTTTTCCATACCACCACTCCAGCATTTGTGGGCTTTAAATGCTAAAAAAAAAAAAGAAAAAAATAAAAGAAGATGACTGTTTCCTGAGAGACCATTAGCACGGTGGAAGACAGAGATAATAATAGCCTGGGTTTGTATGGGAGTTTTCATCTGGCAGGGACGTCAAGTACAGCGGGGGCTATAGATACACTGCTGAAACGCAGCCACCACTGGGGAGCGTGGGTGCCTGGGGGGGCGGGGAGCACCAGGAATGGACCCTGCTGGGACGATGGCTGGACCGCCAGCACCCCAAGGCGGACGGTCCACATGGGCAGCCCCAGTGAAGGTTTCGCTGCTGGTTCAGGCTTCAGAGGGCAAATACTGAGCCCAAAGCTGCCCCCAGAGCCGGCTCCTCAGTGCCAGCACTAACCCACCTTCCAGCCCAGAGTTCCCCCCCAGCCTGTGACCACGGGGCATGCAGGGCAGGGGAATCTTTTTGCTATTTATGGGATAAATTGAAGAGGAAGGTCCTTGCAAGTATTTCCATCAAGTGCTGGGGGGTAGCTGCGTGAGCACGGCTGGGTGACAGAGCAATGGGGATGACCAACAGCTCTCAGGGGATGCTCCCCACAGCCTCCGCACACCACCTGCCTTGCGGAGTTTTGTGAGCCCAGCCCCAGTGGCACCCAGAAGGGATCAGTGCCATGTGGGATGTCCCTTTGAGGAGCCGTGCTTGGGACACCCTGCCTGGGAAGGTCACATCTCCGCAGAACCTCGAGAGCTGTGACCCAGCTGGGCTGGGCTGCAAGGTCCCTAATGCCGGCTGCCCCTCCTCGTTGCTCTTGGAAACACCGAAGCCGTGAACATCAGCAAACCTCTCTGCTGGACCCAGGCTCTGAATTCCTGCTCCTTGCACTCAGCTCTGGTTCATATTCAGGGCTTGGACTTGACCTGACACAGAGACAAGCTGCAGCCCAGACCGGGCTAGTGTCTTCAAGCATCTGCCCCCCAGCACACTCCCTTTTCATGCCAAAGGCATCAAGACCCTCCACGGCACGGCACAGCACGGCACGGCACGGCACAGCATGGTGTGGTGCTCCCCAGCATTAGCTCATGCCAGGGTGCAACACCTACAGCCCCCTTGGAAGGAGTTTCCCCACACTGGGGTCTGCCCCGTCAGTGCCCTGCGCTGCTCGCTCCCAGGTGGGCGCTGCCCGACTGGTGTTTGCTTTTGTTGTGAAATCAAGGAGAGTTAATTGAAAAATTAATTTCCAGCAGCCCTCTCCAGTTAATTAGAGATGCTGGTGGCTGGGGCGGAGGGCTGGCGCTGCTGGCAGGGATGGTGGCACAGCTCTGCCTGGGTGGAGAGCAGGCTTTCATCACTCAGCCAAACGAGCTGGAAATCCCTCATCTAATTATTTCCACAATATACCGCTGCAGAAACCAAATTGCTGTGGTTATTAGCGCTGTGACTGGAGAGCTCTCTGCATTATCCTGTGATTAAGGAGCGCGGGGCTGGGAGGGAAGTCTCACTGCAGTCTCAAGACATAACTTCAGGCAACGGGTAGGGCAGCGTGGGATCCCAGCTCCCGCTTCCACATCACATCGCTCCTGCTCGGGAAGGGCTTACTGGTGGATGCTGGGGCAGATTTCATGCTGCTGGGGGAGCGAGGAGCCGGCTTTGGCACTACACAAACGGCTCCGGGGGTGGCTGTGCCTGCTGGGATGCTCAGAGCCAGCCGGCCTCAGCGCCCAGCCCCAGCACCCACGCCGGTCCCCCAGTGAGCCACTGCCAAAGCCTCCCCAGCACCCTGTGCTCTCCCGGGGCTTGAGCTCAGCCCTGCCTCTGCTATGGATTTTGCTTCACCCCCATGTCTCAGCCATCCCCATCTTCTGCCCGTCTTCCTGAGACCTTCGCATCCCTCGTGGCATGGCCCTCGCAGCTCACAGGAGAGCTCTCAGACCCGCTTTCAGCAGGATGCAGCCCTGGGGAGGGACCCAGCTGCTTCGCCCATCTACTTCATTAGCACGGGCACAGCTTCACCTTCTGAATTCCGGTTAGCAGTAAATGTCTGGGTGGATGATGCTGCTCAGGCTCCTGGCGGCCGCTGTGGCTCCTTCCACCGCCTGAAAATCCATGCCCCAAAGGTGTGTGCAGCCCTGGAGTCTATCTGGAGCCTTTCCCGCTCATCTGATCGCGGTGGATCATCAAGGGAGGCGCTTTCAAAACAGCACGTCACCCGTTCTCTGCACGGTGCCACGGCGTGTCCTCGGCTCCCCGGCACCCCACGGTGCTGCAGCAGGAGCCCTGTCCTCCCCCCCCGGCCTGCCACGGGTCATCAATCCCCGGGGCTGAAGCGGGGAGCTCAGCCTGCCCCGAGATGAAAGCCTGACCTAATTCACGCTGTCAGCACCCAGCGGGCAGGAGCACCACCAGCACTGGCCCCACGCCGGGGTTCTACACTGGGGTTCCACGCCGGGGGTTCCACGCTGGGGGCTCCACGCCGGGCACAGCTCTGGGGCGAGCTCGTGGCTGGCGGGCACGTCCGTCGGCATCAAGGCGTGGGGACGGGGCCAGGGCTTTGCTGCGGGCCGCAGGGCTCCGGCAGCGGGGCTGGCTGCTCCGGACAGCCCCTGGCCTCCGTCCGAAGGGTGCAGGTGTTTTCGCTCTTGCACCAAGAAGGTGCAAATTCCACGGGAGCCCGCTGGAGGAGGACCCATCCAAGGGTCCCCTCAGATAAAACTAAGGAAGAAGGGACTCGTGGTGCCTGGTTTTTGGGAAGGAAAAGGAAGCCACATGCAGCTCACCCCTTCACGGAGCCTGCTAAGGTTCACCTTCAAAGCCCTTACCTCGCCACATGCCGGGCTGCTGCCTCCTCCTCCTCGGGGACCCCCACGCACCCCACGAAGGCACACAGCTCAGACACCCCCCACCCGCGCTGCCCTCCGTGGATGGGTCCCCACGGGTGACCCTGGCTCTGCACCCCTGGGGTGGTGGGATGGGTGGTCCCCGCGCCTGCAGCCCATCCACCGAGCCCCTGGGGTGTGCGTGCTGGGCGAGCCCCCGCTGCACCCCAAGAGCTGCCCAGCCTCCATCGCCCGCCCCAGCAGCGCTGCTGGGGGGGCTGCGGCTGCCCCGGCCCCCTCCCCGCGGGTCCCCGCTGCCGCAGCGCCGGTACCTGGCACAGTCCCGGTGAGCCGGGAAGGGTCGGTGCTTCTGCCGGAGGAGCAGTGCCGGTGCCGCCGGGGGGGCGGGCTGGTCCTGGTGCCGGGGGAGAACCGGTGCTAGCGGCGGGGGGGGATGACGGGAGGGTCCGTCCCGGTGCCGGGGGCGGACCGGACCCTGTGCCGGGGAAGAAAAGCCGGTGCGGGCGCGGAAGGAGGCCGGCCGGGGCCGGGGCCCAAGGACCGGTGCCGGTGGCGGAGAGCCGGTGCTGGAGGCGGAGGGTCCGTCCCGGTGCCGGGTGCGGGTGGCCGGTGCCGCGCTGGAGCTCGCCCCGCTCCCGCCGGCGCTGGCGGAGCATCCGCAGGACCGCGCCGGGTCCCCGCTCCGCCCCGCCCCGCCCCGCACCCCCCCGCGCAGCCCCGCACCCCGCCGGGCTGCCCCCGTCGCCCCCTCCTCCCCCGGGAGGCCTTCGCCGGGGCTGCGGGGCCCGGCCCGGGGATTTCCCATAGCGGGGGGGAGGCACGGGGCGGAGCGGGACCCCCCGGTACCGGGAATCCCGCCCCGTGCCGGGAACACCCCCCCGTGCGGGGCCCCCCCATCCGGTACCGGCACTCTCCCCCATGGGTACCGGTACCCCCAACGGGATCGGGACATCCCTCCCTCTGCCGGGACCCTGCCCCCCGGCCCGGGACCACCCCCGGTACCGGACCCCTCCCCCAGTACCGGAACCCCCACCGATACTGGCACATCCTCCTCGTGCCGGGACCCCCTCCTTGGTACCGGACCCCCCCGCCTGTCCCCGGTACCGGACCGCCCCCCGGTACCGGGAGCCCCACCCGGTACCGCCTGCCACACAGCGCCCCCTGCCGGCCGCGGGGCGGTGCTGCGACGGGCCAGGGGGCGGGCCCGGGCCCGGGCCCGGGGGGCGGGGCAGGGCGGGGCGGGAGAGGGGCGGGGCCGGGCCGGGCCGAGCCGAGCGGAACCGGGACGGGGCGGCGGGCGCAGCCATGTCGTTCTGCTCGTTCCTGCGGAGCGAGGTGTTCAAGGACCACTTCCAGCCGGGTGAGCGAGGCCGGGGGCGCTGGGGGGGCACCCGTGCGGCTGCGGGATCCCCGCCGTGGGGCGGGTGGGGCGCGGTCCCCGAAATGGCTGAATTCCCCGCGGCGGGGGGGGGGGGGGGGGGGCTGGGGAGGGGGCTTTCACTATGGGGCATCCTCCACTCGTGGGGACGGGGCTGGGGGTCCCAGCGCCACGGTCCTTGTTTGGGGATCCCTCTCACAGGGAGAGGGGGATCCTGATTTTAGAGTTGGGGCTGGGGTGGGGGTCCCTATAGGGACCGTGCCCTGCGGGGCTGGGCTGTAGGTGAGCCCTGTAGGGGATGTGGTCCCACCCCGCGCCCCAAGAGCTCCCACTGCCCAGCCTGGCCCCGGGGTCTGGCAGCAGCAGCTGGCAGGGGCCCACGCAGGCAAAGTCCAGTGTGGGTGTCCCTTGTCACCCTGCTGGCGTATGTGTGTCCCCCCGGCTGCCCTGATCCTGTGCCACGCTGCCAGGAGCTGAGGGGCTGGGGGCTGCCCCACACTGACCCTTCCCCTCCCCAGGCATCTACGTCTGCGCCATGTGCGGCCACGAGCTGTTCTCCAGCCACGCCAAGTACGAGCACTCGTCCCCGTGGCCGGCCTTCACCCAGACCATCCACGAGGACAGCGTGGCCAAGTACGAGGAGCGCCCGGGGGCTCTGAAGGTGACGATTCTGAAACCTTTGAGAAGCAGCCAAGAAAAACCGACCCCCTCAAACTCCACAGGCTTTTCTTCATGAGCCTGTGCCCTGGTTTCGGCTGGGATAGAGCTCATTTTCTTTCCCGCAGCTGGCACGATGCTGTGCTTTGGATTTAGGATGAGAGTAATGTCGATCCCACACTGATGTTTTGTTTGTCGGTAAATAGTGTTTATAAGTCAAGGACTTTTCAATTTCTTGGGCCCTGCCAGTGCAAAGGCTGGAGGGGCACAAGAAATTGCGGGGGACACAGCCAGGACAGCTGACCTGAGCTAGCCAAAGGGATATGCTGTACCACAGGACGTTATCCTGAATATAAAAACCAGGGGGAGTTGGCTGGGGGGGCCAACAGCTGCCTGGGCAGCAGGCTGGGGGGTGAGCAATTGTATCATGCATCACTTATTTGTCTAATTTTTTCCTTTTGGATTTTATTCTTCTCCTTTTTCACTGTAATTGTTGTTGTTACATTTTATTTTCTTTCCATTTGTAAATTGTTCTGAACCCACGAGTTTTACCTTTTTCCCAGTTGTCCCCCCAGTCCCGCTGCAAGGCAGGGGATGAGCGAGCGGCTCCGTGGTGCTGAGCTGCCGGGGAAAGGCTGCTTGCTCTCGAACCCTCTCCTTGCATTTCCAGGTGTCTTGCGGCAAGTGTGGCAACGGGCTCGGCCACGAATTCCTCAACGATGGGCCAAAGAGGGGCCAGTCCCGCTTCTGAATATTCAGCAGCTCGCTGAAGTTCCTCCCGAAAGGTACAGGCTGCTGTTTGGCAGCTGTTTCAGCCCACATAATTATTTTTGGAGAAGCGGCGGACAGCCAGGCCATGCCGCCTGCGCTGCGCTGCCGTTGTACCCTAAATAACTCTCCGTGCATCAGCCTGCTCAGCTGCCAGCTCGGCAGGGGCTCCCTGGCTTCTCACCAAGTGTGCTGGAGCGCCTGGATGCGGCCGCAGGTCTCTGCGTGCCTGCAGGGCAGCTGAGCGCTGGGGGGGTTCTGCTGGGGGTGAAAAGTGAGGGCAGGGAGCTCCTGCCTGGCCCAGATGGGGCTGGGGGCATTCGCTGGCTCGCTCCCTGGGCCGTCAGCTGGGAGTGGGGCTGGGGGGAAGGGCAGGGCTTCTTGCTGCTGTGGTTATCCTGCTCTTGACTTCCCCCAAGTCAGAAAAAGGCTTTGGGAAGCCAAGTTTGGGGCAGCACTCTGGCCACACTTGCTGTTCCGCTGGTTGGACTGCAATGGCTGTGAGATGTGAGCGGTGCAGAGCGAAATAACCATATAGAAGGAGCTGATGGCTCTGGAGCAAGAAGCACAAGCCCTGATTTTGACTCCCTCTCTCAGGCAAAACAGGCAGGAACCTGACGGAGAAGTAAGCGAGCTGCTCTACTGACACGCTGCTCTTGGGCTGATCCTGCATTCACACCTCGGCGTGCATCAGCAGTCAAGGGGGCACCACAAGCAAGAGGAACTCCAAAGAAGCTTCTGGTGTCCCTGGCCTGGTTCCCTCTTGGGGCTGCTGCGATTTGGGGTTCTGGGGGGAGCAACGGGAGAGGCGAGGGGAAAATGGAGCTGCTGAAGCTCTGTGCTTGCCGGCTGGCAGGTTGTATGACCTGTGCCTGAGGGTGTTCCACACGAATTGGGGTGATGCAAGGGCTGCAGCTCTGCGTTTACCCACCCTTAGCCCCTCTGTTCTCCCCAGCATCCTCGCCTCTACTGGCAGCATCTACTGCCAAGTCCTTTTGGTTCTGGCTGTTAAAAGCAGCCTGTGTGCCTGCAGTCCTGCCTCTGCTGGGCCCTGGGGTGGGTTGGCTGCTGCCTTCAGCCAGGGCAGGACACTCTGCAGATACACAGCCAGGAGGGGCCCAGTGCTGATGTGGCACCGAGGTGATCTAGGGTCGCTCTGCTGGCACTTGCAGGGAGCAGTGCTGGATTAGCCGAGGTCAGAGTCTGGGTTAATCCCTGCTGCTATTCTGGGCTGGGATCATGGTATGAATTGCCCTATATAAACCCTTCCAGGGTGCTAGGGCAAAGATGATTTTATGATCTCGCTAGATAGCACACAGGTATTTACCCTTTACGCATTTTGCACACAGTAGAGGCGGTTCTAGATTTCCCCTGTCCTCTGGGCTTGATTCTGACTTGGCCTTACACCAGATGTATCACTGTGCTACAGACTCCAGCAGCACTAATGGTTCTTCCTTGCTGTGCCCTGGTGCAGGGAAGGCCAGAATCGGGCTCATGGGCTGCACTTTGCACAACTCAGGCTTTAGGAATCACGTCTTCCTTCCCTCTCTGCTTGGAAGGGCTGCGACGCTGATTTCTCCTTAATTCAGCATCTGATTCGTTGCCTTCCCTCCCTGTCCCAGAGGTCAAATCCTCCTCTGAAACCAATACACAAGGTTTTTTGAAGACCACAGACCCTTGTGCTGACCCCTGGGTGCGGAGGTGCAGCTCTGGTGGAACACGTGGGTGGTTTGGGGGGCTGCACTGCTGGTGCTGTCATGGGGCAGCTGCGCTCAGGGGCACGTTAGAGGCTTTTATCTACGTGCATTTTGCCTCAGTCCTGCTGTTGGGAGGGCACCGATAAAAAGTGCAATGTGCCGGCTTGTTACCTGAAGCTCACTGCTGCTCTTGTACCTGTTCCAATACTGAAAATGAAGCACTGATTCACTGTGTTGGAGAAATAATCTCTTTTAAAAAGCACTGGTGATGGTACCCTGGTGTGTCTGCCGTGGGATTCCTGCTCTGCTGGGTTTGCCCGGTGTTGGTTGCAGGGATGGGGAGGCAGTGCCGGTGGTGGGATGCGTGCGAGGCAGGCACAGAGCCCTGGCCAGGAGGCTGGGAGCAGGTTGCATCTGCAGTCTGTCCCCAGCTGCAGACCCAAGGTGTGGACATGCTGTCATGCACCCACCATGGTCTGGCAACCCAAAGGGTTAGCCTGGGCCAGTGTGTGTGATCTGTGAACAGATCCTGTATCTGTTAATGTTACCCCAGGTTTTGCTGTGTGAAAGGAGGATGCTGATGCACTGGAGGCCCTCAGACATTCCTGGGGTCAGAAATTTAATGGGGGAAGGTTTCCTGTTCTCTCCAGTTAGCATTTTTGCCCAACTGAAGCTGGTTTTAGCATGCTTCATAGCATGTTCTTGGTACCTTCTGGGCTGGCAGGATTTTCTGGGCAGAAGAACCTGAGTTTTAGCAGTGCCTCACTAGTTTCCCCGCACAAAACTGCCTGCAGGACTGGAAGCTACAACCCTCTGTGCTTCGCAAGGGTCTCTTACCCCACCAGAGTTGGATACTGGGTTTGTGGAGGCTGGAGACTTGCGCTAGGCTTTGCCTGACTCCAGATCCCTCCTGCAAGGAGGTAAAGTCCACCTTGGAGCACAGGAGCTGGCACCACATCTCCCTCCCACCCTGGTGCTGGCTTGTGCCCCACGCTGTCACCCTTGCCACCTTCCCTGTGCGGGCCAACCTCCAGCTCTAATTACTAATCAGGTTCCAGCCTGAAGGTTCAAGCTGCTTTTCAACCGATTAATCCTCTGATCTGCTGCTTTTGCCCCGGATCCAGTGACCTCCAGGTGAGCCCCGGGGCCAGGAGCTGCCCCTTTGCTTCCCACCCCAGAGCATCCATCCATCCGTCCCTGGGACACCGACTGCCCCTCGCCGGTGGCCCTGGCAAGGAGAAGGTGCTTTGGGGTGGTGTCCCCTGAGATGCTGCAGTGGATGGAAACCTCCTCAGGGGTGGCAGCGGTGAGGGGACGGTGGTGATTCCCCCCAATGGTGGGCTGCCCAGCACCGTGCGCCACGGGGGACCCGGCCACGCTGCCTTGCAGTTCGTGGATGCAGGCACGGGAGGGTGCACGTGCTTTTCCCAGCCCTTTCCCGGCGCTGCAGGGAGGGAAGGATGCTGCTGGTGTGGGCATGGCAGTGGCCGCGCCTTGCTGGGCATCCACCCGTGCAGCAACGAGAAAGGAAATCACCCGGAGCCGAAAAACCTCAGGATGGTTTAAATAGGGATGGGACGTGTTCCTGGAAATCATCCGGAGCCGGGATTTTGGCAGGGGTACTAAAGACCTGAAGCTGGATGGCTCCAGGCAGTGCCTGGTGCTGAGGACCCAGGATGTGACCCTGCAGAGCAGATCTCATCCCTGCCCCTTCCCAGCTCCGCTGAGCACCCCTGGCACCGCAGGGTCCCTCGTCCTTCCCCGGGCACTGTGGGTGCTCAGGGTGGGAGGAAACCTGCTCTGCAGCACCAGGCATCCCTGTCGACTCCGCTGGGCTGCAGCCGGTCCCTCCCTGCTGCCGTTTGCTGCCGTTTGTCCTTACTTTATTATTACAATAATGACAATTCTGGCTTAATAAGAGGATTTTGCTTAGTTGAGCAAAAGCGGCCCCATATCAGTGACACGGGTTTAATGACAGAAATTGAATTACGTTACCAGGCCAACACAAACTTCCCTGGTTGTTTAAAAAATCATTAATTTCCTCCGCCGTAGCCTCCAGCTGACCTCCCTTCTTAATTTTTTTTAATTTTTTTATTTGCATGCCATAAAAAGGACCTGCCTCTTTGACCCTTCTCCGGATAGCTCCAGCGGACGGCAAAGCAGCCAGAGCACAGCGAGATTTAGATTAATTCTCCTAATAAAGACGACAAGCCCTATAGAAATTACGTTACGCAAGGAAAAAGAAAATGACCTGGAGGCATTAGGAAGCTCTAATTACTCTTATTCCTTGGAGCCAACGTTTTGGGAGGAGCGAGCCGGCTGGCCGGGCAGTCCTCTGCCTGCACTGGCTGCTTTCACCTGAAATTTTCCCTTGTGTTTCAAGTAGGCTGCCTGGCCTCGCAGGGGTGGCTCTGTCTTTTCTCTTTGTGTTGGTTTATTTAGTTTTACCCTTTGAGCAACAGTTTTTTCCCACTCCAGCGGAGCCCGAGGGCTTCCTCATGCCGGCAGGGCTGCGGGCATGGTGGCACGCCGAGGACAGGAGGATGCACCTGGGTGTAAACATGCACCGAGACCCCAGAGCAGCGCTTTTGGGGTTGTACACATTGGGGCATCCCTTGGGGCAGGGAGCACAGCTTGATTTGGGGTGCTCTTGTGCAGTACGGTCCTGGCAAATGGTTGCCTGTGGCTCCGAGCCGTGCCAGGGTCCCATCCCGGTGGCGGGCTCTGGAGCATCGGTTTGCTTAAAAGGGATTCTCTGAATTCCTGCTGGGGCTGTGGAAGTGCAGGAAGAGCCGGAGCTGGTTTGTGTCCATTACAGAGAATAAAGTGATGGTAATTAAAAAAACGCTACACCCCCCTGATTTCCCCGACATGGGAACGCTGTCAGGAAGCAGGATGCCTCCCCATCGCCCGGCTCACCTGCTCTGTCCCAGGGAGCTCACCTGTCCCTCAGCGCATCCAGAAACACCTGGAGAAAATTAAAGGCTTATTCCACTTCATTCACCGATAATAACTTCATCTCTCCCTATTCCAGTCAGCATCCCACACCGAGACGCTGCTCACCGGGCAATCCCTGACCTCGTTCCTGAGGTTTGTTGAATTCAGCTGAACCTCCCAGAGCCACGAGGTGAGGAAATTTGTTTTTGGTTTGCAGTGTGCATTAATTAGAGAGATAATGACTGGAACCATTCAGAACGAGTCTGAGCGTGCCGGAAAAATGTTTAGCCCAAGGAAAATTTTAATCTTTTTTTTTTTTTTCCTTCCCCTGCTGTTGAGATCTGAATTTTTAAGGCAATTAGTGAGGGTTTATTTGTTAATCAGTCATACTTATATGTTTGCTTTGGGGTCTTATCTCATGCTCTCAAGTGCACATCACTTCTAATCATGAGCTTCATTTTTGATACAGGAGATAGCAGTGCTGGGCCGGCTGCGTGTGTTGCAGTGCAGGCACACTCCTGTGCTCGGCAGCGGCTGCCAGCTACACCAGGACACGATGGGGGCTGGTGGCGGTGCTGCCCTTCCCATGCCCGAGAGCCATGTCCACCATGGGCTCCATCCTCAGCCCCAAGTGCATCCCAAGTTTTCAGCGTTGGCTTCCCTGTGTGGCTCTCCCAGAGTCTGCCTGGGTGGGACTTACCATCCCCAGCCAAAACCCCATCCCGTGCCGTGGGTGCAGGCAGAGCCGGTGCCAGCCTCAGAAACGGTGGTGTCGGTGCGGTGATGCCCACAGCACTCCTGCCCTCCCCGAGCTGGATGAGCCTCCCCCAAAACACATTACCCCCATGGACCTGGGGAAAGGGCCTATCAGGGAAAGCTGCTCCAGGCTGTGCTGGCAGCGGTTCAGCCTGCAAGCACCAGTCCAGCCCTGCGCCAGCACCGGTCCAGCCCTGTGCCAGCATCAGTCCAGCCCTGTGCCAGCATCGGTCCAGCCCTCTGCTAGCATCAGTCCAGTGCCATGGCTGCTCCCATGGCTGCCCCAGTGGGCCATGACCTGAAAAGCCACCAGTGGTGGGTAATGCCCGGCTGGGGCTCTTCTCTCCGAGATCCTCGTGGCGTGTGCTTTTAAGCGTTACACTTTACTGTCTACAATAGTGATTTGTTGCTTGTAAAACCACCGTGATTAACTACAGTTTAGCCTCCTGGTTTCATGTCTTATCATGTTTCATCTCATACAAAAGACATTTACAGTCTATTTTCAACTTCAAAGCAAATGCTTCTTGCATGAGCATTAAGGAAGGCAAATATTTAAGCCAAACCTGTATGGTATTAGCGTCTCTTGATGTTCCCTGCTGAGTGAGGATTGATGGCTGCCTCAAAATCAGTTTTTTTCTATTGTTTTATGCACCAGTGATTAATATTTCATGTTCCCACTGTTATATATTTGCTGGCTGGCACTGGCTTACCCTGACAGTACTTTCTTCATGTCTTACATGTCCAGCTTTTATGCACCTCAATATAGGAAGTGTGACTCTTGGCAGGGTCCTTTGGTCTTATTGAAGCCTCCTGCCTGAGTTTTTTGAATTAAGCTCATCTTGATGGCGTTAGGGTGGCTGGCACGTTCTCCACTGATATCTCTGTCCTGTGGCTTCACAGTGCTCTGCCCCGTGCCTCCCCTTGCCTGGCTGTGCACCCGCCTGGGGTGGGGGGCAGTGGGGACAGCACCGCGGGGACCGGGCCCTGCAGCAGCAGGAGGGTGAGGCTGGATGTTGCCCTACTGCAGCCCTGCAGAGATGTGGGATAGGGACTGGGATGAGAAGCTGCTCCCACCCCTGGTACCACCCCCTGCTCAGTGCCTACACAGCACCAGTACCGCCCCAAGCCCACTTCAGCGCTGCCATCCCCATCCAGCACTGCCCATGCCACCCCGGCCAGGTTTCTGCTCCCTGGTGCTAGAAGAAGAAATGCAACGTTTGCACTGGACTCACCAGCGCTTTCACACCGCAACCCCCAAAACCCCCTGGGTTCCCAGCCAACTTTGTCAGGGCAGGATGAAAACAGCCCAGGACCAAATTCCTCTGCTTTGAACACACTGGCACGCTGGCGTGCATTTGTCTGAATGCTGAACATATTAAGACCAGGAACTGTAAGAGACGACTCTGCTTATCATCCAGCCTGGAGTTCATATAATTCAATTAGCGTGAACAGTAAATATAACTCGTTTTAATTTAGATGGAGGGGTTGCTGTGGCTCAATCCTTTAATTTCGGGAGTAGGGAAGCTGTGGGAGGATTGCCAAGAATTTCTGCAAGAGCCACGTTTTCTGCGGGGCTGCGGGCTGTCACTGCGGGTCCCCGTGGCGGCGACGCGAGGGCTACCTCCGAGGAGCCCGCACGCTTGGCAAGTGGCACCCGGCGCGGTGTCTGCCGGAGGGGCCGGCAGGGTACGGTGATTTTGAACTGCATTGTTATGAGATGCAAAATGAAGACTGGAAGGCCATCAGGAGGGAATAAGTGGTGCAGTCTATTTAAAGAGGAAAAGATCGGCTCGGGAGAGATGCTGGGGACATGTGTCTTCAGGGCTGTGCCGCATTCTTTGGAGATTATTTTAAATGCGTGCATCTTTTCCGCATCACAGTCTATCTTTGTTCCCCTCTGACGTCTTGAGTCGGGGCTGGTATTTTATGGCCACGACTGTGCCTGCCAGCAGCATGACAGCTCTGCTGGAAACTAACTTCTCCGTGCTTTAAAAAAAAATCTCATAGGCATAAAATTCAAACGCGGAGATCAAACTAATTCATCTCGGATTAATTCAAACCGCTGGCTCCAGCAGGTGAAACATCGAGGCTCTGACAGGGATGTAACACGGGCAGGAGGTGCTGCCTCTCCCAGCCACAGCCCATGTCCATCTGTCCATCTGGGGAGGGGATACGCTGCAGCTCCCTGTGTCTGTCCGGACGAGCTAACCCCGGCCGCGGGGCTTTCCACCCACCCATCCTGGATGGCAGGACAAAACTGGGGCGGCATGCTCTTTTCCTGGGAAATCCTACTAGAAGGGAGCAGGGTTCGTGGGTGCAAGCGTGCACAAGTGTGCGTGTGGGGAGAGGTCGGTGGTGGGTCACAGGCTGATGAAGCTCATGAGATACATCCTCCGCCGCCAGCTAGGCCAAGGGAGTGTTTCCTATCATCTCTCCTGACATTACCACATAACTTAGATTGCACTTAATTAAAATAGCTCATTTAACGGATGGCTTCTAAGATGCAATACTGGAGATTGTCTGCTTTTCCTGCCCAGCCCATGCGCAACAGAGGGATGGCAACCACCGGGCATGGCCGCCCTGGCAGGATGCAGGGGAGATGGGTGGGCACCGGCTCCCTGCGCCCTCCAGCTTGGATGGGGCTCGGATGGAAGCAGGCACGGAGGGATTGCAGGTTTGGTACTCAAAGAGCTTTGAACCTCCTGGTTGTCCAGTACCCGGGGGATCTGAGCCTCCCTGTCCCCCAGCTCACCCACGAAGCGAGGCAGGCACTGGCAGCCCCCTTGGAGCTGGTCCGGGTTGTCCTGTCACCCCGCAGTGCTGTGGGATGGGAGCCGGAGGCTCGGCCAGTGCCACCACTGGGCTTGGCCTCAGCCATGATTCCTGGCGTGCCTCTGAGACACCCTCCTCTACTGCACTGCCAAAAAGCTCTTATCTTTATCTGTTCCTCAGGGTTCACAAGGCCAGTTCATCACCTTCCTGGCTCTTTAAAACTCACTGTCATTAATGACCTGCTGATAATTAGCCTCAGTGTGAGCAATGGGCAAATACGTCCTTCCCCAGCCCAGACGGGGCTGATGGGCACAGAGAGCTCAGCCCTGCTTGTCCCTTGGCTCTGCAGAGCTGGAGGCATTGCCCCAGCATGTGCCTGGCTCACCGGTGCATGGACCCATGCTGGAGCCGGCGGGGTCCTGGCTGCTGGGAGCCCAGCACAGATGGGGCACCAGGGGGCCTGATCCTGCCTGCACAGCTGATGGGCGAGTAGGCGGTGCAGTGGGGAGCTGGGCTGGGCTGGGTCTGGGGACACTAATGGGGCTGAGCTGCTCCACCTGGCTCAGGCATTGCTCAGAGAAGGGCTTAAAGGAGGGAGCAGCCAGCCCCAGCTCCTCCTAGAATGAGCTGAGCTGAGGTTGAGGCAGGGGCTGCCTGGGGGCCTCTGCCAATGCAGTTGAGCTCAAAATCCTCCAGGTAAGGACTGTTGGAGTCAGCAGGAGCAAACCCTCTGCCTGGTGGCCCCGTTTGGTGAGTGGGTGCTTCAGCTGAACACAGCAAGTCCCCCAAGACCCAACTTAAATGTCAGCTCTGAGCTGCGTCCTCATCTTCTGCGCTTTATTGTGTATTTAAAAAATTGAACAATAGATGTCGCATAAATGCTAGTAAACATCAGGGTGGGATGCTGGCTGTGGGGTGGGAGCCACAGTGTGGAGCCCCCAGTTTGGGTGGTGGATCTGGGGGTGCTGCTCAGCAGGGGTCCCGCACTCCCTGCCCTGAACACACCAGCAACCCCTAATGAGCACCTTGTTTTGTGGGCGCACGAGTCTTCCAGTGAGCTGTGAGCCTAAGCCGGTCTTTGCCAGGAAACTTCATTACTGGAGCTTGTGCCTGTCCCTGGTGGGACCCATGCGGATGGTGATGAGCTGCCAGGAGAGCTGGAAGCCCTTAAGGAGGGAGCTGCGGCTCTCAGCTGGGTATCCCATGGGAAAGTAGCTGGTCTAGTCCCTCGGGCTCTTTGTGAGGGGGGGTTTCTCCAGAGCGTGGTGGTTGGTGCAGCCCACCCTGCCTGTGGGACACATCTTGGGCTCCCCGGGGCTGAAGGATGCTCCTGGCAAAGCCTGGTCACTGTGGGGCCCTTGTGCCACATGGACAGGACAGGGCTGCAGCCCTGCTGGGCATTTATTTTATTTTATTATTTTTTTGCTGCCTGCCTTGCTCCAGTTTAACCTGGAGGTACGGTATTTGTGGGGGGAAAAGAAAACCCCAGTGGCCGCGTATTGCTGCGTACCCGGGGTCCCCAGGGCAGCGCTCCGTGCGCTGCAGAGCCCTGTGCGGCACATCCCTGTGCCGAGGGACCAGGCTGGAGCCAGGGCAGCCACCCCGCTGTGTGCCGGGCTTTCTCAGCAGCGGTGTTTGCACGATGGGCAAAGATGAGCCTGGAGGGTTTCTGGTTTCTGTGGGATTCGTTGGGAGCTGAGCTCCATGTAAGGGGCGAGTGTGATGTGGGCGCCTCTGTGCAGGTTACACTGGGGGAAATAACGAAAGGCTGTAATTTGCCGATACATGCTGAAGGGCGAGATGGATCGTGTCTTCAATTACAGCTGCTCACGTGCGTGAGTCACCAAAATATGCAAAGTATTCATTTAATTTCTCCATTTGGGGCCGGAGCCATATCCTGATGCTTATCAAACCTGTGGCTTGGATGTAGTCTCTGGGGAGGAGATGTGCCCTCGCAGACAGCTTGTGTCAATCCAAGGCACTGCTTAAATCTTCAGAACTGGACCCAAACTGAACCTGTAGGTGGGCTTGTGCAGGTCAGTGTTGGAGCGGGACTGGTTTTACCTGATACTGTGCCGGATCTGAACTTCTGCTTTGCACGACAGCAGAGGGGAGGTATTTCGGATCCTGGTGTCCCAAGGGGAGCTGTGACTGGCTTGAGCTTGGCCTCAGCCAGGCTGTGGGTGCCTCCCGATGCTTCCCAGGCTGTCCCAGCATCCTGGGCTGGGGCTGGCACTGGGGGTCCTGCTCCACCGCCAGCACTGCTGAGAGCTCTGGCTGCAGGGCTCAGGCCATGAGACGGGTTAAATGACTGCAAACCGTAAAGAAGTCTGTAAAATTAGCAGCTAATTAGTGACTGTGGTGTATGTCATACCACGCTGCTGCTCTGTGTGGGGACACTCTTTTGCTCCCCAGTCTGAGCCATTTGCATTTGCTTGTAGCCCAGAGTCTTGTAATTGCAAAATTAGGGCAAACCAAGTGATTTGTTGCTACAAATGATAAGAGCAAATGGAAACACCTCCCACCAAAGCTCTGGCGAGGCAGATATCTCCTCCTGGCGCTGTGGTCTGCAGGAGGGGAGGGGATGTACAGCAAAAGCGTGGCCATGCCTGTGCTTCCCAGGCAGGACTGGCACCGCTTGGTCCAGCCGTTGGCAAAAATGTGCAGGAGCTCAGGACCCTGCTCTGTGTGTGGAGCACAGCACACAATGATGGACAGACAAGGGCTGGAACCAGGGCTGGTGCACAGGCTGGTGTCCCCTGCCACAAAATCCAGTGTCCCCTCTGCTGCACAGAAGGATGGGCTGGCACAGTAAAGACTCCCAGTGCCTCTGTGCTGCCACTGGTGATGCTGGTGGGACATGGGTTATTTGTTGGTGAATTTGTGGGGTTGTGTTTTTCCTTTCCCTTCCCTCTCCTCTGGTTGCAGGCAGTTTTGAGCTGGCCAGCCGCTGAGGCGAGCTGAGCTGCGGACTGCAAAGCATTTGCCATAGAATCTGAAGAATTTGGAGTGAAACCCCCAAAGAAATTAAGGACAGATGGGTTACAGGGGAAAAAAGAAACCCAAATTCCTTCTGCTGCTTGGTGCCTGCCTCCAAGGCAGCCCTTCATCCCTGCTGCAGCTCTCTGCTGGCCATGGGGCTGGGTGGGCACCCTCCTGCATGCTGGCTGAGCCATGGCCGGGGCACCAGCGCCTCTGCCCTCAGGATGATGCTGAGTGGGGACGATGCCCCTGCAGCAGCCAGGACCATCCCAGCTCTCTGCCCATGGCCAACCCTCACCACTTCCCCAGCCATGAACCGGGGGCTTCCTCCAGAGAGACCCTGTGTCCCCATCCTGCAGCAGAGCAGGGGCCCCGGTAAAGCATCAGCGCCCTGAGAGGAGCAAAGCACAGTGGGAGACACGTGGCAGGAATTAACCCCCTCTCCCCTAACTAACAGCCCCCGGGGAGGCTCTGGGGCGAAGCCAAACCCACCTGCTGCGGTGGCCGGTGCTGCCTGGGTGTGAGCCCCATCGCCACGCACGCATTTATGGGCTGTAATCGCCGGGATTAGGAGCTTTTTGCTTGGGCTGGTGCTGGCACGCTGCCTGGTGCTGCATCAGCCCCGACACCTGCGTGCTGACTTCAGCACCTCAAATATTTCTGATGCAATTTTTCTTTTTTTTTTCCACTTAAAGCAAGCTCAACGCTGTCGAATGTGCTAATGGGTAGAAATGAAGCATAATTATTCCTTTGTGTAACATCAGTCTGTAGAACAGCAGTGGCTTGCCTGCTAAACTAGAGCTGCAAACAGGTTGTGGTGTGATCCACCTGGGCTTGCTCTGTGCTTGCCGGGAGAGCAAACCTTCTCTTGGGAGAACTGCGGGGGGGTGTGTGGGGGGTGGGGGAAATCAGTGAGCTCCTCTCCCCGCAGCCCGGCAGAGGAAGGAGGGCTGGGAAATAGTGCATCTTCTCCTTTCCGAAGGTGCTGTGGATAATTGCTGTTGTGTAGGGCTAATTTTATGATGTTTGATATGTTCCCATATGCCAAGCTGTGGTAAACGACAACCAGATGAAGCCGATGCTGGCACAGCCGCGGCCGAGCCGGGGGGGCAGGGGAGGAGGAGGAATATGTGCGCGTGGATGCAGCGCTCCAGATGCAAACAATAAGGCCAACGGATCTTGATTTCATATGTCAAGTAATTGGGCTGGAAGTCTGTGCATGCTAATGACTCCACATCAAGCAGCTCAGCGCTCAGATGTGACCCATCCTGCTCTGTGGGGAGAGCGGGGGGCAGCAGCCCGCAGTGGCCATGATGAATATCCCCCAGATGTTATCCCACAGGGAAAGGGAGACCCACATGTATGTTATTAATAATGCCAAAGATCTGAGGTTAAAAATGACCACGGGGTGTTCACATGAGCCCTGGGATGGTGGGTCCTGTGGGCTGGTCCTGCTGCAAGGGGCAGTGGGAGAGGGGCTGGGGGGGCCTGGCCCCATGTCCCACCCAGCACTGCATCTGGTGCTGCATGGGGTGGGTGAACACCACTGGAGCTGCCAGCACCAAAGTGCCCCCCAGCACCCTGTCGGGCAGTCCTGGCAGTTTTGGGGAGGTGGAAGATGCTCTGAGGAGCTCCAACAAGCCACGAGAGTTAAAGGTGGGGATGATGTGAGGGAGAGGGATGTGGGAATGTCAGGGCACAGGTAGCAGGCTCATCCCAGATCTGTCCCTGTGCAGGGGGAGGCAGGCAGGCAGCCCTACACCTAAGCCCCCCTGGCTGCCTTTGGCTTGTTTTCTGTCCCACTCTCCAGCCTCATCCCAGCAGCCTGGGATGCTGAAGCCTGGTTGTGGCTGTGTGAGACCCCCAGTGTGAGGAGGTGCCTGGAAAACACACTGGTCCCCTGTGCCGGGCTGCTCTGGTCCCCTCTGGCACTGTGGTGGGGACTCAAGCCCTGGCACAGGAGGGACATGTGGCACGGGTGGGTGTCTGTTGGGGTTTGACCCCTAGATGTGATCCTAAAACCTGTTGCCAGTGTTCTGGGTTCATGGGCTCTCTTGTTTTTCTCTGTGCTCAGGAGGTGGGTCGGGTGGTGGGGGAGACCCAAGGCAGGGGCGTACATCGCCATGGCAGTGCAGCCAGCCTCCGTGGTCCTGTGCTCCCTCCACCAAGGGCTCCTGGCTCTCTTCTCCAGGGGTTTATCCATGAAGTTCCCACCGAGGCAGAGGCTGGTGCTGTTGGGATGTGCTTAGCGGGAGGTGGAGGAACAAGCAGAGGGTCCCAGGTGGATGTGGCAGGGCTGGGGGTTTCTGCTGCTCTGCAGCTGACCCCCACGGGTGTGCGTGGCACTGTGGCACGGGGAGTGATGAGACTCCCTGGAGCACAAGCACCTAAATATTGGAATGAAGGTTTGAGGCATGGGATGCTGGTGGGTACCACAAGCCTGTGAGAGGCGATGCGGTTCCAAGGGCCCCCAGGGCAGCTGTCCCTGTGGAGCAGAGCTCTCGGGCTGATGAGCCTCAGGTTACTGGCAGCTTTGGTCCCAGCTCCATCTCTCACAGACGTGTCAGTGCCCGGGTGATGTGCCTGAAAGCTCCTGTCGTCGGCCAGGCTCCAGACAGAGCTCCAGCTCCTTCCCCCACAGAGCCGGAGAGAGCTGACCTGCCCTCTCGGGGAGGGGATGGAGCCCGAGGGTCACACAGCACATGTGGGTGCCTGTGCTATAGGAACCAGATGCCTACTGTCCCCGGGAAAGGGGATCCTCACCACCGAGAGCCTTCTGTCTCTAAACGGGGCTTTCCCCTCCTCCCAAAGCTTTCCACACGGGGTGTGAGCCAGGAGGAGCAGCGTACGGGCAGGCAGGATCCCAGTGCTGTGGCGGTGCGTGGGCGATCCCCCAGCACCTGCAGTTTATTGGTGCCGGAGGTATTGCAGCCAGCGTACCCGGCATCCTCTCCCATCCTGGAGGCTTTCCAGCCTTTCCCCACTAATTGCTTCAGCATGTGCATCGCAGATGATGAGAGATGAGCAGGATCAGGCCTTGCCTGTTGGGCGAGGCATGGCAGCCGGAGCCGGACCCTGCCCTCGCACCAGGGAGCTCCAGGCAGCAGCGGTGCTCCCTGCTCCATTCGCTTCTCCTCACTCCCGGCTGAGACACAAGGTCTTGCTGGGAAGTGGGTGCTTTTCACCCGGAAAGTGGGGTCATGGCACGCTTGGCATGCACAGCTCCAGCATGACCTGCCGGCTGCTCGGGCTTTGATTCCGACAGCTGTAGTTCATGAGTGCACATGATGCATGTCACTATTTGGGGGAATGAGACTATTAGCTCCTTATGTACATTACCCGATTCATTATCCGTTCATTAGCTGTTCTTAATGGTGCAATATTTTGCTGTCGTAGGGGTTTTGGAGAATTAAGCTGGAATAGACAATGAAAAGAGACAAAGAAAATGCATTATCCCTATACGTGACTTGTTGGCAGGGCTGTTTGGGAAGCAGAGCCTGTGTGATGCCGGGGGGACCTGCAGCCTCTGCACTGTGCAGGGGGCTGCCCAGCATCAACCATGGGATGCAGGGAGAGCTCCGGGCTGGCCTAGGGAACAGGCCCATTCCCATCTTGCAGGGGCTAAAAGTCAGGACTCCAACAGAAAGTGGCAGTCTGATCCCTCTGCTACTTCTGAAATTCAGGTTTTATCGCATTAAGCTCTGGAATCTGTGTTGCCCGCAGCAGAGGAGCAGGTTTAGTTGGGGGCGCAGCTGGCTGGGGTTTAATCCAGTGGTTGGCTTTGCCTCCCTCTCCAACACCACGTGTGTGGTGTTTGTTTTTTTTTTTTTTTTTCCTGCTTCCAAAACCCAACCAAATGCATGACAGAAGGACACTTGGAGCCTGCTTCCCTCCTTGCTGGCAGCAGGGAGCCCTTTGAACTCTGCTTTTTCTCCTCCATGCATTTGAGACATTTTCTTTCAAACTTTGCTTTGCATTTCTTACTGCTCAGCTCTGCTCCAGATGTTCCAATTCTCAATCCCACACCTTCCTCTCCCTTTGGCCACTGAATATTTGGCTGAACCAGAGCCAAATGAAAGCTACCCCCCACCTGTGCATGGAATTAGCAGTGGGCATGCCAGAGCTTCACAGACTCGTAAATGCAGCCATCTGCACCTGGTGACATTATTTTTTAAAGGCGAACAAGCAAAACAACCCCCTACCCCTAAATGGGTTTGGGTTTTTTTGGCGCTTTTTTTTTTCTGTGGGGGGGAAAAAAAAAAAGAAAAAGAGGAAACTTGTAAACTGATTTGCTTGAAAAAGTTCCCGCAGAGATTGGGCACGGCGGCGGGGAGCTTGCCGGCTGTGACTCGGGGAAAGCCAGTGCGCTGCAAGCGAGCAGTGAGGATGCGTCCCAGCTGTGCCGGCTCGCTGCTTGATTGGGAACAGCTCTGCGCACTTACCGGCTGATTTTGTGAGCATTTAGGATATAATTCCCCAGCTCTGCCCTCCAAGGCGACAAGCTGTGTCTGTCTTTTACAGCACGGAGCTGGCCCTGTCTGCCTGGTGTGTGGGAGAGCTCGGCTGGAGCCCTCCCAGCTTTCTCTGGGGGGTTTAGCACCATGGTGCCAGGGAGAGCAGGCTTGGGGCTGGTGTCCTTCCTTTGCCATCATCATTTCATGGGGTGCTGGTGCACCTTCCAGGCTCCCCAGTCCCACACCAGTGCTGTCCCAGTGCCTTTGGTACAGCCCCCAGTCTGGCGAAATGCAATGGGGTTGTGACCCAAATGGAGTCAGCTCCATTTTTAGGCTAAAAAAGCGGGATTAAACCATGTGCTGCCCCTGCTGCTAGCCTGTTGTAGATGCATTTTAAAAAAGAAAAGAACTTCAGCGTGGCATGCTGTTTATCTGCCAAACTGGTCCTGTCCTAGCCATGCTGCTGGTGGAGCTGCATTTGGGGCTGACCCAGGTGCTGGCACTGCTGTGGGTTGGGTCTAACCCACTGTGGCCAGGAGAGATTCCCCCATGTTTGCTTCCTCCCCTGGAGCTGAACTAACCCCGCATCTCCACCGATCCCAAATGGGATGATGCTATTGATTTAGACCTGCAAATAAGCACTGAGTGGTGAAACACCCGGCAGAATGAATACCCGCGTTCACATACATATTGATGGGCTGCTCAGAGCCTTTATTGGGATGCTTCCAAGCACATTAGAGAGATTTCTATTTGGCATGTAATTAACTCTAAATGAGATCAGCAATGAACATATAATTATGGTTCCACTGAGTTACTAAGCTTGTAAAGAGCAGGTAAGCAGTTGTCAAATACCCCAGCTGGTCAGTCAACCCATTGTTGTGCAGATTGACGTAGTGAAGATGCAGAAATTACTGCAGGGGATGAGGGGGGTGATGGAGAGGCTGATACCAAGGGGCTGACACTGGGGTCTGAGACCTTGCTCCCCCCTGCCCAGGAAAGACAGAGCTGCCCCTGGCTCGCCCTTGGGTCATGGCTCTGGTAAACCCACAGGGACTTTGCCACTTCCACAGCACCGAAGCTAGGTTGTGCCCAGGCTTTTTGGGCTGTAGGTCCCTTGAGACACCCATCAGGGTGCCGGGCACTGCACTGGAAGTCCTGGTCCATCTGTGGGCTGCAGCCAGACAGGCTCCACGCTGTCAGCTTTGGCTGTAGCCATCATCCATCCACCTGCAAACAGCTGTCATTTCACTGTCTGGCTTCACCATGCTGCTTCAGAAGGGGACTTCCTCAGCTGGAAATGGCCTTGCTGCCCCATACATTTAACCATGTATCCCTCTGTTCCCACAGACCTGTGTGATCAGACACTGGGTAGCCCCAAATTAAACATTTTTTTTTTTTTTAAAGGCACCTTTGCTGCTTTTGTGCCTCTCCCCCATCCCTGTAATTTTTCACTCCCAGGATGATGTGAAGCTGTTGTCACTCTTGCGTCTTCGCCCAGGAGGGCACCAATAAAGGAATAATTGCAGCCAGCCCCGAGTTTGTGCATGCATGGGAAATGAGAAGGAAAGTGGGGCCAAGGCAGAGCTGGGAAGCTGTGCAGAGGACGTCGGAGCACTCTGGATGGCAAAGTTAATGGCTGGAGTCCTGGGGACAGAGGTTTGGTTAGCAAAGGGCTGTGTCTGATACTCTGCAGTTCTGCCTACTCTAATAAAAATCGCACATTTCATGTGTATTATTTTTTAAATTGAAGCTTTAGAAAAATCAGTGGGTTTTGGCTGCTTTATCCCCTTATTGGGATTATTTAAATCAAAAGCAGAAATAGGGGGAAAGCTCCTTTTGTAACTCCAGCTGGCCAGGAGCCAGCTGCGTCTGCGCTGCCGTGAGCAGGCAGTGCTCCCTGGGCTGGTGCGGAGGCAAAGGGTGGCTGGGGACCCTGTGGCCAAGGAGGCTGCTGCCCCGAGATGCCATTAGGAGAATAACGAGGAGCTATTGAACCTGCATCTCTCCTGGGCTGATGGAGGGAGCAGAGACCTGAAGCACTGAGGGTCTGGGAAAATGTTGTCCCTTTGGTGCTGCCGGCACCGGCTTTTGCCTTCTGTGAAATGCCGTGTCGCTGTTTGGTCGCTTGGGAAGGAGCATCATGCCGTGCAACCTCACCCCACAGGGACACGGGGAGTTCTGCAAGGTGGCTGCCTGTGCCTGCTGCTGGGGGCATTACTTCTGAGCCGAAACCCTCGCTCCTGGGATGCTGCTCCCTTCCTAAGACATGCAGGAGAGTGGCTTTGCCCTGGTTTGCACAGCCTCTGCGTGGCTCAGCCCCCAAATCCCAGTGGATACTGGGTTGGAGTGGGGAGCTAAGGTGACTGAAGGTCCCAGGGGAGGCAGGGGACAGCAGGCTTGTTGGAGTTGGGGTGTGTTTTTGTTGTGCAAATGCCTCGCCTCCTCCTTGAGCGGGGCTGTCTCCAGCTCGCTGGTATTGCTATAGCTACGGGCAATTTTCTGTGTTCAAGTTTTGCAAAACCATATTAAGAAAAATCTCGCCCTGGTGCTGCTGGCTCTCCTCCAGGCTGGAAATTGCATTCCCCTGCTTGAAATTCCTCCCGGAGTTTCAGATGGAGAATGTACAACTTCACTTTCCATCTTGAGCTGCTGTCACACATTTTAATAACAGGGGCTGTGCTACACCCCAGAGGTGGCCGTGCGCCAGGATTTTGAAGCGAACCCGTTGGAGCGGTTGTGGTGAGCTTTGGGATGGTCGTGAAGGCGCTGGAGCTGCGGCTCAGCCTCAGCACTGGCCCTTCCTGCCCCGCAGCCCGGCACAGCCTCTTGGACTGAGGATGGAGTTTGTGGGATCATTTTTCATCCTCCGTGTGAGCGTGGTGATGAGTTTGTTGGTGTCTTCTTTGTGCCAGGTGATGGGAAACCCGATCTGGAGAGGATCGGTTCTGTTTGTTGCTCTGCAGCTCCCAATTAGAGGGAGACACAATTCATAATTCCTCCTTGGTGCTTGTATCCATCCCAGCTTGGCTGGCCCTGGTGAGCTTGGGTAAAGCCCCAATGGTCCCGTCTGGGTTCCTCCCACTGTAAAACGTGTCTCTCCCCACTCGCAGGATCAGGGGTCCCCACTCCCAGCAGCATTATGTTGAGGATGGGGTTCTTTTTCAGTACCCAGTGGACAAACTTCTCAAAGCTTGCCAGATCTCTGGGGAAAGGCTTGCTAATGTCACAGGACAGCTGAGCTGAGTGACAAGGGGTAGCCTTGGCTGAGACCCTGGAGGTGACTACAGAGGGGTGGCACTGACAAAGGCCCCAGTGGCATCCCTATCTGGCTGACCCCAGGGCCCAGCTTCAGGTGGGAACCACAGCTTGGGGAATGACCCCATCTCCTTGGCTGGCGGGGCTGTGCTGCTTTAGGGACAGTCACAGGGTGGCTCTTCCAGTGAGTGTCACCATGCCTGGGGCTTGGGCATCCCACCCCCCTGTGGTACCCACATCCCTGTGGACAGGGAGACCTGCAACTCCAGGGATGGGGAGGGGGTTTGCCTCCCCCGGCTGCAGGCGCTGGCTTGCCTCTTACCGAGTTCCCTTTTATGGATTGCTCTTTGAACCCAAGGAGTTGTGCTGTATTTGTAAAACACACCGCCGTAATCAGGGAAACAGCCTTCCTAATTGGATTGGAACGGCCTGGAGTAATTGGCTGTTTGGGAGCAGCCGTTTCAAATCAAGCTGTGTGCGCCTTAATAAGTTTGCTCGCCTTTATCAGCTTGGCAAACTCTACTGTGGAGGTGACCTGTTAAATGATCTCCCATGTTTCTAAAGCATTTTTCATCCCCTCTGATCCCTTGAGCCCTTTTCTTTCTTTCTTTGTAATAACAAACTTTGGGAAATCCCAGAGCACCCAGGCTGCGGCTCCTGCCTGCCTGCTGTGGTGGGCAGAGGGCAGGTCTCTGGAGGAGGAGCTGGGTTGTGGTGCTGGGGTGACCACCTGGGATGCTCTGGTTGGTTATCCAGGGTCCCATCCTGCTCGGACCCGCTGGGTTTGGGATGAGGGGGAGGATGGACAAGCTCACATGGTGCTGTGCTGATATTGCTCTGTTTGGCCCTCGGTGGGGCTTGTCACTTGGCTGTGCTGGATCAGACACAAACCTCAACTGCTTTGGGACCAGGATTTCAGCCCGTGGTGGGAACGGCTGATGCCTCTGCTCCAGGTGAGCCCTGGGATGTGGCACGAGGTGTTTTGGGGACAGCTGCCCTGGGGGTCTGCTCTGTCCCACTGACATTTCCCCCCAGGGCTGAGCCACCTCGAGGGAGGCTGGCAGGTACATCCCTGCGCTGGGAGAGGAGAGGGCAATGCACCTGGCTGGAGGGAGCCCTCCTCCCGAAAAAAAACCAAACAATGACAAGTGTGCACTGACATGTCTGGCATTGGGCTCTTGCCACAGAAACATGGCCCTTTGAGACAGTCACCAGACGTTTCCAAGTGATGCTCTTCCACAGGATCTGCCAAGGTAGGATCCAGCCCCTGACCTCGCAGCCCCCAGTCTGGCGAGGGGTACTTGCAGCCTGGCTGGTAAGCTGCACCCTGCCATCACTGGCTGGGTAGTCCTGGCTGCCTGCCCCACCAGTGAGGCAGGGATGCAGTGACCGGGTGCAGCAGCCAGCTCTGCAGGACAGGGATGCACGCCCCAGGGCAGCGCTTCCCCGTGTGCCCCCATGCTGCGTGAGGGTCCCTGCTCACCCCCTTGGACACTGCAGCAGCAGGGCCCTGGTGGTTTGGAGGGACAGCTCATGTCACTGCTGACCCAGCCAAGGTGGGGAGGGCAGGAGGCAGCCTGCAGCTGTCCCAGCCCGGGGGACCTCACAGGCAGGCAGCCCCCCGCAGCACAGGGACCCCCCCCCAGCCAGCTGGTCTGGGCTGTCACCAATGAAAGGTGGCCCCGAGGCAAACTGCAAATCTGGTGGCGGCTCTTTGCTTGGATGGAGCATCACCGAGCATTCTGCAGGCTGGGCCACTGCTCGCTGCTCCCTGGTACCTCCTGCGAGCCCGGCCACGCTGGCACTGGCCAGCTTCAGGCCTCTCTGCTGCTTTATTTTTCCCTTTTGCTGCTCAGCACCGGGCATCACTGCTGTGGGAGCTCCTGGCCAGCTCGGATGTGTCTCACCTCTTCCCCTTGGCAGCCATCGCATACTCCTTCGGCCACACTCCAGCCCCTCTGTGGAGCATCTTCCTCCACACAGCCACGGTGCCCCGGCTGCCCCGAGGCTGCTGTAGCCCCCAGTCCCTGGGGAGCAGCTGAGCCATCAGCCAGGTCATGGGGCTTCCTGGGGACCCGCTCGCTCCTGCTGGGACCCCAGGGGAGAAACATGACCCTTCTCGTCCTTCAGTGGAGATAATCATCTCTGAGGTTCAAAGCACCCTCGTCCTGGTGCAGGGCTGAGGCAACGGTGATATAGTAAGTGAAGTGGCCAGCACTCGTGTCTCATCAATCAGGGGCTGGAAACGTGGAGTCTCCCTCCACATCCGCAGTGTCTGTGTCTGCTCCCCGCCAGCGCTCGCAGCCCATCCATAACACCAGTGACAGCCCCAAACACTTTCATCTGCCTCTGCCAGAGCAGCCCGGTGTCTCCTGCATGCCGTGAGTGGCCCTGGGGACTGGCTGTGCTCTGGGGGTGCCTGTGGGGCCACCCCCCCACCCCCCCGGGGCCATGGGTGCCACCCAAGGGTGCAGAGCCCTGATGCCAGGGCTTATGCAGCGACCCAGGGCAGGGAGCGTGGTGTGCACCAGCCTGGGGAGCAAGCTGAGGTGTTGGGGTGCAGGGTACGGCAGTGCCTATCCCTGCTCTCCCCAGGGGCAAGGATAAATCCTGCCAATACCATTCCCAGCCCTGCACCACGACTGGTGCTGGCTCCATGCCATGCTGCTCGCTGCCTGCCTGGCTTTGGCTCCTTGGTGCGAACACATCGGTGCCTATTGCAGCAGCATTGCTCCTGCCCCGGGGAGGCAGCCCCGTGCCGTGCCGGACACCAGCACCACCGGCATCCTAACCTTTCGATGGGCTCACCAAGCTGGTGGAAAGCTGTGCTCTGCGGCAGCTTGTGTTGTCAGAGCTGCAGGTGAAGGTGTGTTACTGGAGCTGGAAGGCACGCAGTGCCCTGGCAGGGGACAGGGGATCAGAGAGGAACCATGTCCCGTGTCCTGCACAGCCATCCTTGGGTGGCCACGGAGATGTGAGGGTGGCTGCTGCCTGCCAAGGGCACGGAGCATGGGGGGCATCCGAGCTGGTTGTTTCAGAACTCCTTTTTTTCCAAACAAAATGTTCTAATTTTGCTAAAAAATTGCACCTGAGTGCTTGTTGTCCTTAGCTGTGTGAGTTACGGGCAAGGCAGGGAGCTGGTCCTTGTCTGGTGGGGTCTCAGCTGAAGCTGGGGACCCTCTTGTAGGGCCACCGAAGGGCTGGGGAAGCCCTGAGTGCTGGGTGCTTCCACTCCTCACGCCGGGCACCTGGCCCCGCAGTGAGCCCCAAGCACCTTTTAAGCCTTTTCCCCCAATTTTGAAGTTGCAAAAGGAAAAGGCACTGCTCCTCCAACCGTGCCCGAGCAGCGGCAAGCGCTGAGACAGGGCAGTGCCGGTGGCACCGGTGGGCAGCTGGCAGCGCTGAGAGGCACCGCTGCGCCCGCTCCCCAGCCCTGCGGCCCGAGGGATCCCCTCGGCTGGGGAAGAGGAGGGTGGGTGTGCTGTGCTGTGCTGTGCTCCTTCCTCCGCCTTTCCAGAGTTTCCCTGGCTGTGTTTTGACAGTACTTTGTCAAAATGGATATATTCTTGCCAAACATTTCTATTTTGACAAATTGGCATTTTCCAACAACAAGCCCCCCCCGAACCCAAACAGGGGGCTGGAGCAGCTCCCACCCACTCTCGCCGGCGGTGAAACAGTTCCTATTTCTAATCACTTACGTAAACCCGACAAGAGCTGGCAAGTGCTGCACGGCAGATTTTGGATGCGTTTTTATTTATCAGACTGCTCCCGATAACAGATTCACTTCCTTGTCATAATCTTTCCTCCTCGTTTTTCCCTGGGGAACCTTTGCGTTACGAGTTGGAAGGGATCTCCATCGCGCTCGCGCAGTTATTTCCTCTCGTTGAAAAGCTGCTGTGCAGGGCCAGGCAGCTCAGCACAGCCGCCCAGCACCAGCCACGAGAGGGCACAAAGCCCTGTCCCGCTGCCACCCTGCCGCCCTGTCATCCTGCACCCGTGTCACCCTGCAGCCCTGTCACCCTGCAGCCCTGTCACCCTGCAGCCCTGTCACCCTGCTGCCCTGCACCCATGCCACCCTGCAGCCCAGCCACCCTGCAGCTGTGTCACCCTGCCGCCCTGCACCCACGTCACCCTGCAGCCCAGCCACCCTGCAACCCTGTCACCCTGGTAGCCCTGCCACCTTGCAGCTGTGTCACCCTGCAGCCCAGCCACCCTGCCACCCTGGCAGCCCTGCCACCCTGCAGCTGTGTCACCCTGCAGCCCTGTCACCCTGGCAGCCCTGCCACCCTGCAGCTGTGTCACCCTGCAGCCCTGTCACCCTGCAGCCCGGCCATTGGACAGCCCTGCTGCCCTGTAGCTGTGTCACCCTGCCACCCTGTCACCCTGCAGCTGTGTCACCCTGCCATCCTGCAGCCCTGTCACCCTGCAGCTGTGTCACCCTGCCACCCTGAAGCCCTTTCATCCAGCAGTTGTGTCACCCTGCAGCTGTGTCACACTGCCACCCTGCAGCTGTGTCACCCTGCAGCCTGGCCACCCTGCAGCCCTGCAGCCAGCCACCATGCAGCCTGGCCACTGTGCAGCTGTGTCACCTTGCCACCCTGCTGCCCTGCCACCCTGCAGCCCTGCCACCCTGCAGCCCGTCACCTTGCAGCTGTGCCATTGTACAAGCATGCCACGGTGCAGCTGTGGCAGCATACAGCTGTGCAGCAGCATCGCTGCCTCCCGAAGCCACTGGTTTTGCTCAGCTCTGCACTCCCTCTGGTCTCAGCCCACAGAGCTCCCCCTCCCTGCTGTGCTCCAGCTCTTGCAAGGCTCAGGGGATCTAATTATAAAAAGAGCTAATTATATTAATAGGTTAATTAAGACACTGCTGATTTCAGATACCAAAAAGTGAAGGCTTTAGCACAAGGCTGGAAATCAGCCTCAGTGTTTTGAGGCGTGTGGTGGGATGGACCCTGGGGCAGTTCAGTGAAGCCAGAGCGGGTCTGAGGCACGATGGCCCCAGGGGACCCCCAGGCATGGGCACCCCACGGCTGGGTCTTGGCTGTGTTGCGTTTGGTGATGGCACAGGAGGGCAGGAGCAAGCCAGGATGCTGCCGTTGCTGCACGTGAGGCCCAGGCCCGCCCAACGGTACCCAGGGATGCTGCCTGTGAGGTCCAGCTCCCATGTGTCACTGATTGCTGGACAGGATTTATTTAGCACCCGGGATGCAGACTGCTCTGGCACCCAGGGAATGGGGTTCCTGCAGCAGGAAAACCACCTCACCCCACTCCACTGTCCATTACCCATGGACATTTTAAATCACACCACCGTAACTGCTGCTTTTAGGCTTATTTTGGAAGGTGCAAGGGAATGGGTGGAAACCCAGGGCTGTCCTTCCCATCCCAAACAATAAATACACGTGCATTGGGTTTGTGTTTCCACACCTGCAGCAGCAGCTCTTGCAGCCCAATTAGCGCTGCCTCACCTGGTGCCGCTCGCTAATTGCATGGCACGGGGCTGCCATCCTGGCCACAGCTTGCTATTTCCAGCCCGGTGCCCGCCTGGGAACCTGCACCACTGCCGAGCCGCAGCCCTTCGCGTGATGGCAACGGTTGAAAATACCCGCTGCAGCCCTGGAAGTTGGAGGCAGGGGAGAAAATCAGGTGGGAAAAGATGTGAGAAGATGGGAAAAGATACATGGGAAAAGATGGGGGAAGATGATGGGGGAAGGTGGGAAAAGACAAGAAAACATGGGAAATGACGGGAAAAGATACATGGGAAAAGATGGGAGAAGATGATGGGGAAGATGGGGAAGATGTGAGAAGATGCGAAAAGACAGGAAAACATGGGAAAAGACAGGAAAAGATTGGGAAGATGATGGGTGAAGATGTGAGAAGATGGGAAAAGAGGAAAACATGGGAAAAGACGGGAAAATATTGGGAATATGATGGGCGAAGATGTGAGAAGATGCAAAAAGACAGGAAAACATGGGGAAAGACAGGAAAAGTTCGGGAAGATGATGGGCGAAGATGTGAGAAGATGGGAAAAGAGGAAAACACGGGAAAAGATACATGGGAAAAGATGGGGGAAGATGATGTGAGAAGATGCGAAAAGACAGGAAAACATGGGAAAAGATGGGAAAAGACGGGAAAAGATGAGAAACCTCGGGAAAACACGGGAAAACGCATCCCGCCGGCGCGCTGGGGCTGGGAGCGCTTCCCTCCGCCGCGGCGGGGGCGGGAGGGTGCGGGGGCTGCCCGGGGCCGGGGGCTGCCCCGCCGGTGCCCCACGCGTGTCCCGCGCCCTCCCCCGCCCCGCGGGTGGGCGTGGGGGCGGCGCGCGAGGGGCGGGCCGGGCCGGGCCGGGTGGGCGCGGGGAGGGGTCGGGCCGGGAGCGCGCGGAGCGGCGCGGAGGGGAGCGCGGGAGGCGGGGGGGGGGGCGGGGGGGGGGGCGCGGGATGCGCTGCCCGGCGGGGCCGGGAGCGGCCCCCGATGGGATGTAGCGGGCGGCTGCTGGGACCCGTCGGGGGCCGCCGCGCCTCGCTGCTCCTCACCATGATCCTCTTCTTCACCTACTTCTTCTACTGCCTGCCGGGGCCCTGCGAGCCGCTGCCGCCCGCCCTGCTGCTGCCGCCCGCCGCGCTCCCCGACGGCGCGGGGGCCGGGGGCGGCGGGGCCGGGGCCGGGGGCGGCGGGGGGCAGCCGGCGGTTCCCCCAGGCCATCATCGTGGGCGTGAAGAAGGGCGGGACGCGGGCGCTGCTGGAGTTCCTGCGGGCGCACCCCGGGGTGCGGGCGGTGGGCGCCGAGCCCCACTTCTTCGACAGGTGCTACGAGAAAGGGCTGCGCTGGTACAGGTAACGGCGGCGGGGCGGCGGAGGGGGGGCTCCGGCGGGCGGTGGTTGAGCGCCGAGCCGCGTTTAATTGCTTCCCGTGCAGCGATGGGGTTGTTCTGCAACAGGCTGGTCCGGGCGCGGCAGGTCCCGGGGGATAACGGGGGTTCAAGGGGCTGGGATGGCGGGGGGGGGGGGCAGGACGGAGGGGGACGCACACGGATGCGAGTCCCCGGCGGGGATGCGGCTGGAGCCGAGCTGCGGGATCCCGGGGGTGGCAGCTTTGACCCCCGCTTTGCTGGGCTGGGGGCCGCTGCTGAAGTGGGGAGCAGTGGGAGTGCGAGAGCCGGTCCCGTGTCCCCCCGTGTCTCCCATCCCACAGCTCAGCCAGCCGGGGACAGGTGGTAGGACGGCCGGCAGCAGAAATTTGCTTTTTTTTTAATTATCTAGGCTTTGCGATTTTAACCTTTAACGCTTTATTCTCAGCCATCCCACTGTTTCCCCACTGGGTTCCTTTAGGAATTATTTTATTCGAGTGGCTTATAAAAATAAAGGGAGCAAGGACCTGGGCTTGCAGGAGTGGGTTTGATCCTCGCTGTGCCTCGGAACAGGGAGCCAGCGGAGGGGAGGGTAAACCAGTATCGCCCAAATTCCTCGGTAGGTTTGTGTCAAAGGGCAGAGCCGTATTGATTCAAGGGACTTGGTTGGGTTTTGAGGATTTCAATAGAATTGAACTCTTCAGGCGATAAAGCCTTCGGAAGAGCAGCTACTGTGCATGTGGTGTCTATTAAACTCCCGTCTCCTGGCCAACTCCGGAGTGGCCGGGCCAAATGAAGCCGGAGCTTTAAGTCCCTTGAAGCCAGTGAAAGAATCTGGTCCGTTATTTTGAAGAGAGTCCAAATGTGTAGATTTGTAAAAGCACGGCGGTGTTCTCGGTGAAAACATCTGAAAATAATAAAAGGAGTAGCTCTCCCTGTCCTTCCTGCCTCTCCATCCTATTCTCCCCAAGCCCCGCGGGAATACTGTATTTCTTACATGCTCTTAATGTTTCCCGATGTTTTGGGGGAGGCTGCAAATTTGGCAGTCCTCGCCAAAATAATAACCTGTGAAAATCAGCGTGTTTAATGGAAAGTGTAATTTTAGTGGTAATTTTACACGCAGGATTTCGGCTCTGTAAGACCACATCTGGGCTGTAAAGTTATTGACTTAACACACCTTCAAACACAGTAAGTAGCGCACTTATTTTTATGACTGTATTAATATTGCCGTGATTTATTAGCTCATTTCTCAGTTCCATTTGTATCTACGCTGCTCTAGAAACAATAATGATGATAACTAATCTTTTTGGGCGAGGATTACAAGATAGATCGTGCTTGGCAGAATGGGAGTTTAATGACTGTGAGCACATAATTAAAGTGTGGAAGATCGAACGTTTTCATATCACTCGCCATAGTCCAGTGAGACGTTTGCAGGATGGACCACACTGAGAGAAGAATAAATAAATCTTAGTTTTGGATTGCTGTGTAGTGAGTTTTTAGTGCTGTAAGTGCTTGCAGGGAGCCTGGCCTGATACCAGTGAGATGTTTTAAGATGATTCTGCATATGATTATGGTAAATTTGGAGAAATCGAGCAGGGAAGGTTTTCGGTGCGGCCAGATGCAGCACGGGGAAGTGCTGTGCTGTGCTGGGAAGAAGTTGCATCCTTCCTAGTGAGAAAAAAAATCAGTAGATGTTTTGCTTTAACTCTGCATAGAGTAAGTGTGTTTTCAATCACATGCACAACTATTTTCCTTAGTTTTCTCTTCTCTTTGCCTCTCTTGTTTTGTCTTCCTCTAAGACCTTCCTATAGTGAGGGTTTTTTTTCCTCCAGAAAGCCAGACAGAGCTAAATGTTTAAAGCTGGGGTGTGTTGGAGCGGAGGAAAATAGAAGTTGGACAGAAGTTCAGGTTTTTCCAATGAGTATCTCAAAGTGGTGTAAACATTTTTAAAATATTTGAACTTGCTAGGAAACCAAAATTACACCAACTGCTTTTCATGCCAAGATATTTGGCCCGAAGGCACCTGTAGGTCGTTGCTTGTCTTAAGTAAATGTGGGGGAAAAAATATTCCCTTGGAAATATTGCCACAGAATTATTTTGTTCTTTCTTGGTCGTTCAGTTCTGTAGCAGTTTCACTGCTGGAGTATCTGCTTGTGGGTGCCGAGTAGTTTACGTTATAATGTTGTAAGCTACTGACTGAAACCATCTATTCTTACTGAGTGTTTTATTTTATTTAAATTTGAAATAGCCCAAAGTCCCTTTTTTTCAGAGTAGTTTTTTTTGCTAGTGAAAAGAAGATGGTCTGCAAAAGCAGCAAGCATCTCGTGCAAAATTCCTTGAGTTATTATAGGTTTAGCTAATTATGAGGAGATTAAACACCTTTTCTAGACTGCAACATAAATTACCTAGTGGATAATCCAAGCATAACGTGACATTTTATCCTAAAGCAAAACACTGTTTTATTTTTTTTGGCACTCAATACTGCTTCATATAAACATAAATAAAAAGAAGACGTGATGGTGGCGTGCCTGCCCCTGTGCTGGCGCAGCGCTCCGGGGAGCGTGGGTGTCCCGTTTGGGGACCAGGGGGACGTGTTGGCTGGCTGGGCCATCTTTGGGGGAGCGTGGGCAATGGCCAGCGGGAGGAACGTAACTGAACCTGAGATGTTTGCGGGTGATATTTAGAACATCATTGCAAAAATCTGAAGAGATATCCAGCCTGACGGCGCGGGGCCAAATTCTGTCCTTGCTGGTGTGAATTGCGAAAAACTGCGCTTGTGGGCCAAGTCACTGCGGAGCGTAGGGGGTGTAACCCCCTCTCTGTCTGCAGAGCAGCACCTGTGTTGAGCTCAGGGATCTCTGTGTGAGGGGGAACAGAGTCGAGGTCACCAGCAGCATTTGGGGTGCTCGAGGCATTTGCATTTCATGCGATGCCTGTGCGAGCGGAGCTGTGGGCTCCATGCCCCAGCGGGCTCTCTGGCGGACACTGCTCCGCTGGTGACATTTAGGGGGTGTCACCGAGATCTTTGCCACGGGACTGTTCCCTTTTTGGCTGCCAGATCTGGGCTGGTTTTCCACGCAGCTGCCTGGTGTTGCTCAGGGGTTTGGACCTCTCCATCTGCCTTGCACTGTAATTCGGTGCAGCCTCGGCCGTGCCGGTGCTGCAGGGACAAGGGCAGGAGACAGGGCGGATAACAGCAGCTTTGGGGCATGCAGGCAGTGCAGGGACAGGGCTTTGCAGACACTGGTTTGCATAAGAGAGTTTGCGGGTATGGATGCTGAGGGCATCAGCCTGATGTAGCTTATCCGAAGAATAGTTTCCTTGTCTCCATCTGCTGAAACTTTGCAGTGACGCTTTTCCTCTGTCTTGTGTTTCCGGGTATGATCTATCATCCGAGTCCCTCTTTTCCGCCTTCCCTTCCTGCTGTTTTTCCACTAGCCAAAGGGAGAATTACACAGGACCAGGGCTCCCCGCGACCCTTGGTGTCCCGAGCGAAGCACATACAAGGCAGCAGCTGCTGGGATTGTGCTCTGGGCAACTGCGCCCTGGCTGGTGGAGCACACTGCAATTCATAGGAATTGTAAAGAATTCTTTATGTTTTCACGGTTTGGGCCAGAAGTAGTAAAATCTGCTATGGGATGGTTAGTCACAGTTGGCAACCGCCTGCCTATGAGTGGCCAGGCTGGAGCAGGCACCGCCGCTGAGCATCCTCTGGTGCTGCAGAGCCGTCCCAGAGCTCTGAACCTCTTGGAGGCTGAATTTAGCTTTTTATTGCCATTTTCCCTTTTGATCAGATGCAGCGCATGCAGGCTTGCATGCGGGGGGAGGAACTTTCCATGTGGTTTGTCATGCATTACACTGTGCTTCTGTTAAACAGTGCTGGGGGGGGTCCCAGCTTGGGAGCATCTGTGTGTGCCCGGGGGAGGCGGATGGAGAGAGCTGCTACATGCGATGTGGGTTTGTTGTGTTTTTCTGTGTTTCCCCCCCCCCTTCAAACTCATTCATGGGAGCTAATAACGTTCTTGAAAGGCATCCAGGATTTCTTGAGCCGGACTTTGTTATCTCCGAACCTTGCAACCCTGAAGCCTTTGAGCGGCAGGGAAAGGACGCGGCTCCAGCGCTGCTCTTTTGACTTTTGCTGTGAGTGTTATTGGCAGTTGAAAAGTAGAGCTAAGTAGATGCCTTGAGGGGTTTTTGTGTGTGTTGTGATTGTACAGACAGATCAAGACACACTATAGCACAAGCTCTTGAATAAAACCTGACATTTCAGCTACTCTGGAGTCACCAGGCTGCATTTTGGCACGGAGCTTGTATCCCTTTCCAGGGAGAGCTTTTCACAGGCGCGTTTTAAGAAATACATAGGTGGGAAGAGACAAAAGAATCTTGTGAGGAGTCAGATGGCGATGCACTGAGACCTGCACCGGGACATTATCTTTATTCATTGACACCAGCTAATCTGGTCTCCTGATGGACTCACGTTTCAGGGCTCTGTAGCTGAGAGTGGCCCTTGTTTTTCTTGGTGCATTTGCAGAAACTCAGTCCTACAGCGTGCTTCTTGGGTTGATTACTTTGTGATCTCTTCTTTCTTTTTTTTTTTAAACTTTCTTTACAAAAATAGAGCCTTTCTGTGTCAGCTTCCCCTATCCTCAGCCCCATGGTTGGAAAGTAAATCCTAAAATGCCAAGGAAAAATACGGGAAACCTGAGAAAAAGCTGTGATTTTGTAACTATGAAGAAGATGTTTTGAAGCTTTTATTTAATGGACAGTGGCTTGGATTTGCTTTTATGCAATGTTTAGGTCCCAGCTCTACACTTAGGACAGGGCTTAGGCGCTGTGTGCGTCCGTAGCAGCCAGCCAGGGCTCCCTGCGACGGCGTGCCCCTGTTTTACTGCACTGCCTGGGCTCGGCGAGCGATCTGCAATACGTGCAAAGTTTGGTCTGCTGCAAACTGCTTTCACGTGGGATTAAAAATAGCTTTTACTGCCACGACGAGGAATTAACATTTGAAACCGTTTAAAGGCATCCGAGGCTGATGTTATTGAGGGCAGGCAGGGGGGCTGTGCCTGCCTTGTTTAGGGGGCTGTTCCCCCCGGCAGCGAGGGTGCGATGGGGCAAGGAGCATGACTTGGCCCTCCTGCCCCCGGCTTTCCCACTGACGTTATTCCCTTGCTTTCACGTGGCGGCTCCCGAGCCGTGTCCCCCATCCGAAGCCCACGCAGTGGTGCTTGCTGGTGCCAGCAGGTCCGTGGCTCTGAGTTCCAGCCTGGCTCGGTGCAAGGCGACGCAGAGCCGGGTCGTTCCGCATGTCGGTACGTAGGTAGTGTCAGGCTGAGGCGGTTCAGGCGGCACGTTGGCTGCCGCTTCTGGGACAAACGCTGTGACTTGCAGAGTGGAACGAGTTGCGGTCTTCCCGAGCCAGGAAGGCTTTCCCTGTCGCTGCCTTTTAAATAAATGGTGGGTTTATATCCAGGCTGTGCAGTGGGGTGTGCAGGAGTGACCTGAGTGTCTAAAGGGTTTCCAGTGTTGCTATTGCAGGCTGCTTAAATCAATCCATAAAGCTGGACACCTAGAAATCATGGGGCTGGTTTTAAAAACGAATATTATGTGAACCGATACCTTTAGAAAATACTTCTGTATTCATGCCTTTTTTCTTGTGCTCCCCTGGTTACTCTTCTGTAACCTCAGGGGCCTGGAATTTAAGCGTATAAGCATAGACAGGTTTTTTTATCACTTACATGTAACTCTAGAGAACTTCTGAAAAGATGTCAAATATCATGAAAAGTTCACATGCAGCAGTGAAAGCTGCGAGGTTTCTGTTGGTTAAATTATTGAGGGGCTGGAGAAATAGTCATCACGGAGTGCAAGTGAGTTTTGGAGCTTCTTCTTAGAAGTATTATGGGTTTTTTTCCTAGATTATTTTTAGATGCAGACAGTGACAGAAGGCGGAAAAGGCCAGTGGATTTAGAGGGTGCTTTTATGCAAGGAGAGACTATTACTTAAGAGAGTTCAAAGCTTATTTATAAAACGGTAATTACCATCCCCTGAGACGGAAGTGGGCAGCTCGCGTCGAGGCGAGGAGGGGGTTACAATAGTTAATTGGCAAATATGCTTAAAAGCTTCTTCCTGACCTTTTAAAAAACTTTTTGCTGAAACAGGCTCGGGCAGAGAGTGAAAACCTGACTAATGAAAGGCCAGGTTTAATACCAGGACTTAGCTCTAAATGGCTTTTCAAAGGGCTTTGGAAATCCTCCTGCTTAGGGAGCCAGCCGGCATCAGAAGGATGCTCCCGTGTCCTACGTGACCGCGCTCTGCCCCGGAGCGAGGTGGGGCTCCAGGAGCTGGGCGAGACCCCAGCCTGGGGGCTTCTTCCCCACATCCCAGCTCTTGGGCTGGCTGGAGGGGCTCGGGCAGGCTGGCATCACCGGAGCCCCTCGAGGTCGTCTGCTCTGCCCTCAGCCGGCTCCATGCGAGATGCCCCCGCTGCTGCCCTCCTCCGTGGAGCATCTCGGGCGGGTCGGTTTAATACCTGCCCTTGCTCCCGTGCTGCGCTCTCGCCCTGCGGCGAGGACCAGCCGTGTGCGGTGGGCGCGATGGAGGTGCCACGGGTGCCGGGGCAGTGAGGGGGTTGGCGAGCCCTGGCACCCCTGCCAGCCTGCCCTCCATACCCTGCTCCAGCAGCCTGAAAAATCATCAGCTTATTTACCTGGGGGTGGGCAGCAGAGGAGCCAGTGGGACTCCTGGAGCCCCTTCTGTGCCTCCCACCACATTTTTCTGGTACATTTGTTTAGAAATTTATGAAAGTGAGGAGCAGAGGGATGTTCTGGATGGCTTCCTGCAAGCCTTTGGAAAACACGTGGTTGAAAGCCTGGCTGGGAGGCATGGGGTGGAGGAAGCCTGGCCAGGTCTGGTCCAGCCCAGCACCACTGGCCCAGTTTAAGCTGAGTCTTTCCTTGAAAGAGGATGTATGGGCTGGATGTGGGGATTCACAGCATGTGAAGCACAGGCCTCGCTCCCCAGCAGCTTGCGGGGCTCCTGGGGACACCGTGTGTTGCTCTCATGAGCCAGGGTTTGCAGGGTCTGACTCGGATCTCTCTAGCGTCCTGTCTTACCCTGGGCTGGTCCAAATCCGTCCCACTGAATGGAGTGGGTGGGTGGGGGACAACTCTGCTCTGTAATAGAGAAATGACAGACACATGGTGTTTGCACACAAGAAATATATTGCAGCTTTCTGCAGATGTGCTGGGAGCCCAGGGGAAGTGGGTCTGGTGCAGATCTGTGCAGAAGGCGCAGGTCTGATCCTGCACCGCTCCATTAGTTACCGGCGCTCTGCCCGAGCTCCTGGGCACCGTGTGTCTGGCATCACAGCGTGCATCGTGCGTCCTGGGCTGCGGGGGAGTCCTGGGCCGTGCAATCGGGGGCTTTCCTCTTGGCAAGGTCTGAGGCCCCAGCGTGTTGGTGCTCAGGGCACGGTGCGCTCATGGCTGCTCGGGTTTTACATGCTCACCTTTTGTGGTAACAGTCCTGGGTGGAAAATTCACAGCAAATCATTTGGGTTTTTGCCTCCTCCTCCCCCTGCGCAGTGGCAGCTCGCAGATCACAGAAGTCTAAATGTCTTCAAAATTATTCATGCCTCTCTTAAGTGAGTCACTCTTGGTCTGAGAGTCGTTTGAAATGCAAATGGAGAATATTGCAGGCAGGCAGGCCATGGGGGCGGCAACCAGGGCACAGAGGCAGCGTGCCCGGCTAACTGGGTTTGAACCTGCAAGCCATCCCGAGGCACTGGGTTGTGAACGCCTGATGCCGTGTGCTGCCGGTGTTTGCAGACAGCAGGGATGGCTCTGCCTGCGGAGGTCCAGGCTTTGCACGGCTGAGGGGCTCCAGAGCCACAGATCAAACAGAGCATGCCTGTTGTGGCACAGGTGCTGCTGGGGACACGAACCGCCCCGACCTGGAGCATGCAGAGGTCTGGGACCAGCACTGTTTGAGGCTCAGATATGGGGTGGAATGGCTGAAATGAGCTTCTCGTAAGCAGTTGCAGGAAAACTTTGGCTGTTTGGGCTATTAAAGCACCAGCACAGAAATGTTTTAGGCGGCCAAGGGGAATGGCAGCACTTTGGGAGCGGGATGTGCTGCTGGGTTCTTCGGGAGTGATTCAGTATGACCGAGCGTGTCCCGCTGAGGGTATCCCACGGCCAGGCAGGGCTACAGGGGGAATGAAACACTCTCCCAGCCCAGCCAGCAGCTCTGCAGTGCTGGGGGTGGCACAGGCATCCCAGGCGGCCAAGATCGCTGTGCATGTTAACACACAAAATTGATTACAAGCAGGAGAGAATTACATTAATATAGTCACTTGTCACTGAGGTCTTATTAGTAATCTCCACTCATTAGTCTGGAGAGAATAAGGATGTGACCTTGTTAAGCGCCCTTGCTGAGGGAAAGGCTGACCACTTTGCTATTGATTTATTACTTAGCCCCTAAACAGCTCGGGTGAGCGTGTCCATGCCTGTGCACACCTACCTGTGGGCGCACAGGGGGTGTTCCTGTCATCGGGATAAAGAATTGCCCGTCTCCTCGCCCGTCCCTGCCTGCACCCTTTGGGCCAGTTCAGCGGGGGACTTAGCAGCTGCTTTTGGCAGGCGCCGTATTGTGCAAGAAAAAAAACCCGAACAACCAGGACCTGCCGGTGATTGATGGGAAGGGACAGGACAAGTGACAGGTCCCGTCCCTGGAGGCCACATCACGCCTCTGCCTCCTGCCCGGCACTGCGTGGTGCTGCTCGGCAGGGGCTGGCAGACCCTCCTGCATCGCCCAACTTCCCAGCTGCTCCGGAGCCTGCAGCATCCCAAACCCCGGTCCTGGGGGGACCTGGGCAGTGGGCAGAGCTGCTGCCTGTCCCCCCCGGCTCAGCTCCCTGCACCAGCACCCGGCCGAGGGCAGGATGGCTGCTCCGTGGGTGCAAGCAGGCTCTCTTCCTTGCTGCAGGTGAAATCAAGCCCACAAAGCAAACAGCCACACAGCGAGGAGGGGACCTGGGAGCAGACCCCTGCCTCCCGGCTGTGGCCAAGGAGGAGACCTGGGAGCAGACCCCTGCCTCCTGGCTGTGGCCGAAGGCCGAGCTGCCCGGGCTGTGCCCGAGCTGCCTCCGCAGCGCTCTGCCTCTCCGCACCCATGGGGCAGGGTCCCTCAGTGCCTCTGCTGCCTCTGCAGTCCTGTGTCAGATTGTTTTATTTTTGTTTCCCTTTCTCAAGACAGGCTGTGGGTGCTGATCGTGCCCCAGAGGTTTCCCCTGCCTCTACGTGCCCAACGCCTCACACCACATGCCGTGCCGTTGTTCCCAGTCTTGCCTGTGCTGCTGAGCTCCCCTGTAATTCCAAGTGACAGCACACCCCCACGGACACCCTGCCAGGGATGAAATGTCAATAAGAGTGGAAGCGAAAGAAATCCTTCAATTACCGGGAGCGTGGAGGAGGCTCGATAAATGCCATTGATCAGATGCTTGTCAGCGCAATCCCTCATCACTGCCACTTGTCAATGGATGCTGCGGAGCGGGAGGGGACCGCTGGCCACCCGTCTCGTCCCCAGCCGACACAGCCCCGTTGTGGTGGTGGCTCTCCAGGGCCGGGTGGGTTGCTGATGGCTGGGTAGAGCTTTTTCCAGCTGCTTGGACCTGGCTGGCCGGGACCTGCCGGCTCCATCCCTGCGAGCGACAGCCCAGTGGGGTGCGTAGCCAGGGCGGGCAGGGGGTTATTCTTCAACGAGAGCATCAGCTGCTTCCTCCGGGTGCTTTTATATTTCAGAAAATCATGTTCCTAAGCCACACAAGCCATGAGAAAAATTTCAAGGGGCTGCTGCCAAGTACTTTTGGCTGAGAATTTAGGTTTTGTTGAGGGAAGGCATCATTTGTCTCCATGAAAAGCCCATTTTGGGGGGAGGGAGGGAGCTGAACGTCCCCCCACAGTGTGAGACCCAAGCGTGACAACCTGCATCCGCTCTGCTGCCACCCGGGTGGCGCGGAGCTGCCGCTGGTGCCTCTCCTTCACAAAGGAGCCAGCAGGCAGGGGCTGGGCTGCTGCTGGGAAGAGAAGGGAGAAAAGCATCCCCAAGGACCTGATCCTGCCCTGCAGGGAGGGTGTGCTGCTGCCGGATCAGCACACGTGTTGGAGACAAGGGTCTGATGGTGATGGTGGGAGCATCCCAGTACTCAGGGCTGGGGCAGGGGCTGCGTGCAGGAGTGGGACCAAGCCTGCCATGGCCGGGTGCCATCCTGCCCTCACCTGCCAGGTTTTTCTGGGCTCCAGGCTGCGCCTGGCCGGCTCCTGCAGCTGAAGTCTTGCTTTATTATTTATTTGGAGCTTGTATGAAGAGGGAGGTGTTCTAGAGGGATGGCAGTGCTCTGCAGCTGCCCAAGTTTGAAGCTCAGACCTTGTCTTAAGCAGCATGGGTTAGGTGCGAGGGTGGGGGTTGTGGCTTTGTTGGAGGGTGCTGTCCTGGTGTCAGCACTGGCAGATGGCTCCAGGTCACTCATGTGCCTCAGCTTCATGATTGGGGCTCTCCACGTCCCTCGTTTTCTTCTACTCGGTGATGAAGGCTGTCCCCAGTGCCCCCCCCCGCCCCAGGCTCTAGTGCAGGTCCCTGTCTCTGCAGCATGCCTGGGCTGTTTTAGGAGACCACCAAGGACAACTGCTGCCACAGTCGCCCAGACCTGCCCTGGACCTCGGGTTGCAATGGCGGGAGTCACATTGCCCTGTGCTGGGCATCGCAGCTCATCTCTGGTGCTTCAGCTGCATCCCACGGGGGAGGGAAGGTGGCGTCGGAGCCTCGGGGAGGAGATGGGGCTGCTGAGTCTGGTGCAGCCTGCGCCGGTCCCAGGGGGTCGCCATAATTAGCCCAGGCATGGGCTGTGAGCTGGCGTGCCAGCTAATTACCTGCCACACAGATGGGAGGGATGTGTGGTGCGGGTGTGAGCCAGCCACCGTGTCCTCTCCGAGAGTGCGCTCGGTTTGATCCTGATCTTGTTACAAGGCGGATAACAAGTGATAGCCGTGTTCAGTTCTGATCTTGTTCTGTGTATTAAAAATTAATATTTCTCTGCTTTGAGGTGTATGGGGAAGCGTGTCAAGGTTTGCTGCATTCACGGGGCTTACCAGGGATCACAGGAAGGGCTCTGCCTTGTAAAAGGTTCATAAAACTTGAGTTACTGAACAGGAACCTTGAACGAGCGATTCCTTTTTAGCATTAATCACTCTGGTAGCGCAAGATCTCTTCTAAACTTTTTTTTCTAGGCAAACATTCTTTAAAGTAAAGGCAAATTCAGGCTTAAATCCTGCCCAGGTTAGGTGACAACCTGACTCCAGCTGTGTCCAGCTGTGGGAGCCTCATATCAGCATTTCCATCACAGCTCGAGTGTTAACGTGCACCTTGCTGTTCAGGGGGTTCTGGCTGCGTGACATCGTAGGCTGAGGAATTACACAGCGGGAGGGTGGTGCATGTGTGATGTGCCCTGACCAGAAAACAGTCCCCAGACATCATCCTTCTGTTGGGTGAAGTTGGAGCCAAGTTCGGGATGGAGAGGAAGGGTAACCAGTGCCCTTGGGGAAGAAATGTGGCTGTGAAGCTCTCCCGAGCTCAGCTGGGATGCTCTCAGGGTCAGATCCGGCACTTCACCCGGTAGCTGAACATACGTTTTGAAAGCACAATCTGGGTGGAGGGCAACGTTGGGAACTCTTCTGGTTTTGCTATGAATCTCAAGAGGCTTGGTCAGTTTTTTGAGCTGTAGCTCCTGGAGTCCTGGGACAGGGAGAGTTTCAGTTCTTGCTTGAAGCAAGTATCTCCTGAAGACAAGAAAACTGAAGGCTCAGGAAACAGAAGTAAAGCTTTGGAGAACCATAAGCCATACATATGTGCAGGCTGTGTTTGAAGACAATCCCAATTTGAGCTGTGATTCAGCTGAAAGTGGTTAATATTCTTCTCACCTATAGAAAAACCTCGGCAGTTAGTTCTTGCAGAGTTATGAACCCAGTGGCTGCAGTTCAGGAGCCCCTGAGTGCCGGCAGCCCAGTGAAGGGTGGTGGCTCCACCATGGTCTGAAGATCTCAGGGGAGCAGCAGAAGGTGGAAGGATGCTGCGATGGAGCTGGGTGCCCCCACCGGCAGGCAGGTGGGTCGGCCCTGTGCTGGCTGGGGCGCCCCGTTACCCTAAGGCACTGCACATGATGCAGGACGTAGAACAACAACTTTAAAGAACAAGTCAAACTGTTGCCACTTCAAAACTAGTCTCAGAATTGATGCCAGGACTCCAACAGACTGATCCTCCTTTATTCTCCTTTTAATTAATTCCTTTGCCTGCAGTGAATTTCCATCTTTATTTCTGCTGCAATCAAAGGGACTGCGAGTAGCAAGGCTTGCATTAGGAACAGACTGATCCAACCTTTTTTTAATCTTCCTGTATCAGTTACTCGTCTTTTCCTTGTGCTGCCACGATGCATCTGAAGCACACATGCCAGGAGATGACTTGTCGAAGGAGAGATGGGGCACGCAAAGCCCTGGAGTCTGCTCTCAGCAGGTCTCCTTTGCTGGCAGTTTTGTATGGCAGCAAAGAGCAGGAGTCCAGATAAGCTTGCTCAGATACACAAATGGGCAATTATATGGTCACCTGAGAAGTGCCTGATGATTTATGGTGGTATTAAAAGGTGATGGTAAGAGTAGAAAAGATTTGTAACATCTGCATCGAAAACCCTGTCTGTGACCCTCACACCCCAGATACCAAGATATTAAATATCCAAACAGGCATTCAAGCCTGCGGATCGCTTTGACAGAGATCCCTGCACATCTGGTAACACTTGGCCTGATACTTAAGACCCTGGACAGTGTGTAATTAAACGTAATTCACTCCTTGCCCTGTTGCGGACACAAAGAGGCTGTTCCTGCTTGAAGGGCGGTCTTTGGAGGAGCCTCGTGGAAAAGGGATGTGCAACCTAAGCTGATGTGAAGGTGAAGATGTGCTCTGCTGGGGGATGAGAGTCATCTTGTGGGAAAGCTGTCATCTCCAGGTGGCAGAAGAGCCAGGGCTGGAGTTGTTGAGCTTGGTGGAAGCTAAGCCTGATCCCACCCAACAGCTCTATCTTCTTGCTAATGATGACCGCAGCTCCAAAATGGCCTCTGTGGCTTGCAGGTTTCTTCCCATGTCCGACACTTGTGTGACAGCGTTGGCCATCCTTGGACAGACTGCTGGATCTCCTCATTCTCAGAAGGCTGCAGAGGTCCAGGGTGATGCTGTTGGCTTGGGCGGTGGGACCCTGCCTTGCTAGAGCAGTACAGCATTCCACTTTCTCCCTTTTCTATCCCATTATCTGCACTTCTAGCTTCTGGTCCTCCTGGTCAGGTGTTCCGCTTGTTAAAGGGAAGAAATCGCAGCTGGAAGTGGAAGATGTAAAGAGTGGGCTGATCAGAGGATGGTTTGTGGTGCTACACCTTGACACGGGTGGCCTGAACATGTTATTGCATATCCTAGTGTACAGCAGAGCCTGCATGTGGTAGGGTGGAAGAGCAGTGTGGGATCTGAGAGAAAACACTCATTTTGTGGACTCTTGTCCTCCGTGCCTTCACAGCTGGAGGGGGTCTGTCCTTCCAGACCCTGGCCAGCATGAATCCATAGGATGCTGTTGTTACCAGTGGGGTGATGCTGCTTTGCAGCAGTGGGGTTCCCAACTTGAAATTACATCTCAGTCTGCCAGAGCTGCCTTGTTTTGTGCAAACACCGATTTTTTAGGTGCAAGTGGAAGAAATCTGTTGGTGGAAGTGGCTCTGACAGGCATGTTCACTTGCTAGAAGACTGCACCGTGCCGAACTCACAGCCTCTGCTTTGTGCTGAGCTGAAAATGAGCGGAGTGGAGAATGCACATGTTTTCAGAGAACAGGGGAGAGCTGGCAGTGGTGGGGATAAAAGCAACATATGTCTGATTGAATAAGTGGAGAAATGCAGGCCAGATGGCTGGAAATACTAAGAACTGTTTAATAATTTCTAAACTCTTTGCTCTCAGGAGCAAGATTACAGGCACTTGCAATCCTTTCCTCTCTGCTCAGTTAGCCCTCTGTGTTGGCTGTATGACTCTTGGCTTTGGCTAGAGCTCTTAATATTGTTTGTGACCTTCAGAAATTCATGAAATTATTATTTGGGGTATAAATGTTGAGCATCTTTGAGAGACCAGCCAATGATTTGTAAGGATCACCCCTCCATCCCAGGCAGGTGGGGCTTTGGAAGTGCCTCTGTGGCTGTCCCAGCCCCATATATGCTATAGGGTCTGAACAGCCCAGCAGTGATCAGGGCTGGTCCTGGGGGAGACTGATCTCCTGTTCTAATTTGCACTGACCTGGCTGGACCAGTTTGAAAACAGGAGTGTCTATGCCAAACACTAGCAAAGTCCCTGTCGGCTCCCTGGAGCAGAGCATGAGTAGATCCATGGGACAAGGACATGGATCCTGCCACTGAGCTCAAACAGAGCAAGGGCTGATGTGCACCAGATCTCCTCTGGCTCCCACCAGAGAGTTACCAAACTGTGTAACTCAGCAGAGAAGCTGAGCTCAAACCATTTGCCTTGCAGCAGTCCTTCCTGGGAGAGAATTTGGGACCTGGGTCCTACAAGGTGCCACCCTCCTCCTGGCACTGACAGAGCCACGCATTATGTGGGGCGAGGGAGGAGGGGGATGTGTCTGAGGGGCTTGGGGGAATGCATCTGAAGGGCTTTGGGGATGAAGATAATAGAATCATTTAGGTTGCAAAAGACCTTTGAGATCATCAAGTCCAACTGTTAACCCAGGACAAGATAAAGGTACCTGAGATGCTCCTAGGGATGGGTCCTCAGGACAATGTTCTGGTGATTGCCCACTGCTGCATTGTCCTCCCTGGAAGTAGGAAGGACTCAGAGAAACTGGGAGGACCATTCCAGCCCCCACTACCTTCAGGTGTCCTGATCTTCCCCATACAGCATGTCTACGGCCAAGTGTCTTGCCTTGGTTCCAGGGATGCTAGGAAGTGGTGAGTGTGGTGGAGCGGACCAGTGCAGGAGGTGGATGGGGTGGTGCTGCCATGGGCTCGGGGCATGATTGGGGTGGTGGTGTAAGGGGCCAGGCTGGAGCAGCCAGGAACATGTGTCCTCTAGACCATCCCCGGTGTTCAGCCCCTTGTGAGGTTAGCAGCAGATTTTCTTCCTGAGTTTCCAAGAAGATCTGGAAGTGCCACTGTAAGAGGGGAGGCGCTGACCACGTGCCAGGACATGGCCATGACCTGGGCAGGATGGGAGCGGAGAGGTTTGCAGCGCTGAGGACTTGTGCTCTGCCATGACCACCAGCCAGCTTCCCCGGCGTGGGAGCCCGGGATCGTGCAGGCGTGGGGCTGGCGGTGCAGGTGATGCCACATCACACCTTCCTGAGGGTCCCTGGTAGTCGGAGGGGCTGCCTTGTGTCAGCGCTTCATCTCTCCAGGAAAGCTTCTCTCTCTGGGAAGACACAAAGTTGCATGTCAGTGGGGAATCCGAGCTTTTGTTTGTTAGGGTCAAAAGTTTCATTTTCATCAAAGCAAGAGTTTGCTTTTTTTCTTTTCTTTTTTTTTTTTTTTTTTTTTTAATACAATGGGAGTGATGATCTTGCAAGTAAATTCTTGGATTTGGTTGGTCTTGGTGTTTCAAAACCAGGGAGGTTTTTCACAGAAAACAGACATTTGTGTTTTAGAGGAAAGGCCAGTCTTTTTGCTGCTTCTGAACCTCACCATCGGCTGTCAAATTCCTCTGTGGATGGTTGTAAAAATAGATATTGTTATATTTTCTCTGAAATATTTGCTACTTTGAACCAAATTGCATGCGGGGTTGTTGTGTGGCCCCTTCAAGGGCAGGTCCTGCCGACCTCTGTGCGGGTTACCACGGGTTGGAGACCTCCTGGTCTGTGCTGCTCCTTCCCAAGCCGGGGAGACACCTCAGAAATTAACAAATTATATTCTTTGGGTGATCTTGATTTTACAAAACCAACCAAACAAAAGTGCCTGGTGTCCTTTGAGGGGAAAGGCATGGTAGGAGCAGAAATTGCAGTTACATGAAGTTGGAAATCCTGAATAAGCCAAAAATAATGCAGGTTGCAGTTTTTGAAGTTCCTTGCTTTCCTTGCACAATGGAAGGGGGCAAAAAAAAATATCCGTGCATATATCCCATTTTGAGGAAAATGAATTGTAAATAAGAAAACCAAATCCGAGTTAATTCTTCTTTTCCAAGCACAGCTCCATTCAGTGTTTTAAAAGTCGAGGGATTTAGGGATCTGGAGATAGCGTCAATGTTTTTTGGTAACAAGTACAAACTGTAGCGGGTTTTAAGACTTCAGAAGCTGTTTCTGATTAGTAACTTTTCTTTTGACAACTTTTTTTTTCTGTTTAGGAAAAAAGAATGGGGGAAAGGGCTTTTTGTAACACAGTTGGGCTAGAGATGGGGGGAAATCTGTTTGAAATATGCAGGGACCTGAAAGAAAATCTTGAGTGAATAATAAGTTTAACTGACCTTAAAATATCCCATTGCCATGAGGGATTTGAGACTAATACTTCAAATGGATTTTTGATGAGGCTTTCCAGGCTGTGGGGAATTGAATATTTTACCCAACACGTTTTCTGATCTAAATTTTCACAATAACTAGGAAAAATGACTCTGAAATGCCTAAAGAAGTTTTTATTTTGTTTTTGTGTTTTTTACTTTAAAGCTACTGCCATGCAGGGAAAAATCAATTTACTGGAAGGTGACTTTTTGGAACTTTTTTTTCTTTTTTTCTCAATGCTAAATTTCCTCCTAAAGCAGGATTCATCCTGACCACCAGCATGTGTCCCTACATGGCATCCTTGGCTAGTAGCAGCTGGCGCTGTGGGATCCAGCGTGGCGTTACCCCCGTGCCCGCTGGGTCGTGTGCCCAGTGCTGGAACCAGCCTGGGGGCTCGGTGGGACCCTGGTGTGGTGGCCCGCTCCCCGGGATCCCCGTCCTGCCCTCTGTCAGCAGCAGGGCTGTGCTGGTGGGGGGTGCGTGGGCAGGCACCTGTGGGAGAAGTGCTCCAAAAGGGCAGGTCATCCTTTGCTGGGGTGCAGAGGGACCCCCAAATCCTGGGACAGAGCATCCCTGTGGTCACTCCTCTCTGACATGGAACAACAGACACTTTCTGGGCTACCTTGCTGTCTGTCCATCCATCCATCTGAGAGGCCGATTCAATCAAAAGCAGACAGAGGGATGTCCGGTCCTGCAGGGGCAGCGGGGCTCCGTGACGGGCTCCGTTCATTCCCCCCTGCCCTGGAAAACGGAGCCCGGGGTGGCATTAACACCCCATCCTGCCCTGCTCTGGCCCCTCTGATCCCGAGGCTTTCCCGGACCAGTCCCCGGGATTGTGATGGGAAACCTCCGGGCTCTGCCACTGCAGCAGGAGATCCCAGCCGCCAGCCAGGCACAAACCCACACGAGTTACGGCCACGCTGCTGTAAGAGCCGGGGAGCTCCGCAGCGCACATCGCTCTCACCGATGAGATGTTTGACAGAAGCTGCGATCCAGTTGGATGCTCTGGAGAAAATGGAGCTTTATCCTCTCCTGGCATAGTGTGACAGTCGTGTGGTCCTGCCCCAGCTCTGGCCAGTGTATCACTCTCTTTCTTATTTTGTTATGATTTTATTATTTTTTTTGTGTGTGCTATAGACCCGTGCCTTGTGCTGAGCCTCTCCAGCTGCCAGCTCCAGCAGAGCCACTGGGGTCCCCTCGGCGCAGGCATGTCCTGGTGGGTGGCTGGCCATCGGCAGGCAGCGGCTCTGCCCCGTGATGGGTTACGTGTACTTCTTCGGCGTCGTTTTGACTTTAGTGATTATGAAAATAAGCTCAGTGGGCATGAACCAGACAAACACCCTACTTATGCTAGGAGATTAAAAATAGATCTATTTTATCTGCTAATCAGGTTTTGAGTTGGGGTGTCGAGGAATGGAACAGAGTGGTTTAGCGAGTGGTCTGAGCCTGGATAAATGCAGCATCGCTGTCAGCATCCCAGGCATCTGGGTGGACAGGGAGGGCGCAGGCAGCTGTGGATCAGTGCCATCCCGTTCCACTGCCAGCACCTCTTTCCCTCCACCCCCAGCTTTATTTTGCTTTTATTTTTCCCATTGCAGCCACCCCTGGGTGTCCCAGCCTGTGGCTGAGTGCAGCCTGGTGAGCTGCTGTCACTGGGAGGAGAGCTCTGCTGGTCCCCCCCGTTCCTGCCCGCACGGACCACCCCGGCTTCAAAGCCATTCCCCATCAGGGTCGCTGTGCCCGGCTGCAGCCCGGGGAGCCTGAGCGCCCTGCGGTGCCACCCTCAGCAGTGCTGACAGCCCAGGGCTGATTGCCATGTGCTCTGCATTTCCTCCTCACACAGCGGGGTGGAAAACCCACGCTGATGGGGAGGTGGTCCAGGTCCCTCTGCCCTGGGCAGGTCTCATCCCAACGCCAACCACTGGCATGCCGTGGGCTCACCCCTGCTGCAGGGTCCTGGTGGCCTGGGGGTCGGTGGGCTGGTGGGACCCTGTGGATGGGGCTGGGACCCTGCAGCTCGTGGCGGTTCAGCAGGGTGCATCGATGCGGTGTGCTGACGCGGGCTTGCGAAGCCAGCCAGCATGAGCCCGGTGTTTGCAACTTCATGGTGCTGCTGTGTGTGGCTTTTTTGGGGTGGGGGGACCCAATGGGTCTGCAGGTGGGGTTTCTGGCCAGATCCTCCAGCATCCTCCTTCACAACATCCCCTGCATCCCTGGAGGCTTTTAAGCTGGTGCTTCCCAAGCTGTGGCTGTGGCACAGAGCAGCGAGTTGCTCTGGTGCTGGAGTTTGTGCCGGTGCTCCCCAGCAGCCCTTGACTGGCTTTGGAGCTGCGTGACACCAGAGTGTGGCTCCCCAGTTTCCAGGCTCCTCTATTTCCAGGCTCCCCTTCCTCTGCAGCTGCCAGCATGAGGGGGAACAGAGCCTGACTGGGGGCATGAAGCTGCGGGGGATGGGGGATCAGCCCGGCGGGTGCCTTCTGCACATCACCAACTGCAGAGATGAGGACAAGGATGCTGGGGGAAGACATCCCACGGGTGGTGGGGGCTGTGGTGGCACCCCAGAGGCTGAGTCAGTGAATGAGGGGGGCCCTGGGAAATGCTCCTGTCAGCTCGTAATGTCCCACCCTGCATGAGTCCAGCAGCAAACAAGCTCCCAGTGTCCTCCCAGCTTTTACAGAACAGCTGGAGTTCCCAGGCGTGCCGGCCGTCAGCTGAACGTGCCTTGGGAGGAACGCCTCTTGGCCTCCCGCCGCTCAGCGCGCTCCAAACGGCCCCACATTTTTCCTCCGTTACATTCAAAAAGGGGAAGAAAGAGGAAATTGTGGTCCCACGGCAGCCGCCAGGGCCGGGGGCTGGGGAGCTCCCCCCACCTCCCAGGAGCACGCAGACCCTGTGAGGGTCCTGCTCGCTTTCCGCCAGCACGGCTACCGGGACCGCGGGCTCCCTGGTCCCTGCTGAGCAGGTGGTGCTGCTGGAGCCCTGGGATCGTTGCCTTGTTCCTGGCTGGTGTAGCACAGCTCTGGGATCTGGCCCTTGCTCTGCCCGGCTCGTGGCTGTTTGTAACAGAGATGCTGTTCGGTGCGTGTGTGAGTGTGGGTGTAGCTCTGCTGGGGGTGAAAAGACCGGTCGATTCAGCTGGGGGGGGGGGGCTGGGGACCCGGCCAAGGGACACCGGTGGACCAGTGCGCTGGTGTTGGCCAGCAGTGGGCTGATCTGGCCCACCACGGTTATTTCAGCATCAGCCGGGCATTCAGCACTTCTCTCCGTGCTGCTGGAGGAGCCGGTCCTGGCTGCAGAGGTGGGAGGTGGGCTCCCGTCCCCCACACACGGGCTGTGGGGAGGCCAGGCTGTGTCCCGCCAGGCAGGAGCACATGAAGCTGTTGCCTTTGTGGGTGCTTGGGTGCTTGGCATGGGTGCTGGTCGTGCTGGGCTTCGGCACGGAGTGACTTGTTGGCTGTGGTTGCTGACTGACAGGACAGGGATGGTGGCAGGAGACCTGGGCTGCCACTGGGTTCGTTTTATGTGCCTGGTGCTCGCTGTCCCCATCAGCTGTGTGGGACGCAGTTTCCGTGCTGTTGATGATTTCTTAGGCTGGGTATTAGCAGACAAGAGCCCAGATTGTGCTGCTACGCTGGCTATGTCCTCAGCTGTGGTTTCCAGTACTTTTCCTTATCCGTGGCTGTTCATGAACCCTTTCACAGCAGGACCATCAGCTGCTGCAAGCCTTGATGTTACCAGTACTTTAAATACAGCCTGTTTGCTGGTAACAGCCCTGGTGTGGGCTTGGTTCCAGGTGTCGTCGGGCTCTGCAGCCCAAACTCGCCATCCGAACCTCCACTGTAGCCCCCAGCCACTGCAAAGCCCCCGGCTGCTCCCCCCTTGGGCTGGGTATCAGGAGCAGCTGCCAGGGATGCGGGGATCGATCTGTCTGTCTAGCTGCACGTCCCCATCCATCATCCCTCTGCCCATCCATCATCACCCAGATATTGAAGTATCTAGTGAAGGATGCTAACGCAGTGATGCTGAAGGAAATGAGGAATGGATTCAAACTCCTGGCTGGTGGACATACTGCTTTCCTTCTCAGCCAGGTACATCAAGTCCTTCCCAGTGCTATGTGAGTGGGTAAGCGAGTGTCCCTGTGGTCCGGTGCTGGGAACCCGTGGGAACGTGGTTCTTCCTTTTTCCTTTCTCCTTTCCTTTCCTTTCCTTTCCTTTCCT